>NC_026489.1:274311-392837 GCF_000328475.2 Mycosarcoma maydis
CAGCTGTTTCTTGAGCATGAGATTCTTGGTTTTCCAAAGTGTGAGGACTGTTAGTCGCAAAGCCAGTGATGCCAAGAGTACTTGACATGGGTAGTTGAGTTCGAGATGTTCGAGCAAAATGTTGAGTCCGGACATAGCTGGCAAGTGTGCGGAAGATTCGACAGGGAAAGTGAGGAAGAATCGGGTGTAGTCGGCGAGGAGTAAGATGCCTTGACCGGTACTGCCGAGCAGAGGCGCAACGGTACACGCCATGAGATGGCAGAGGCAGTGTGCAGTAACCGCATCCTCTAAGCTGAGACCGCGCTGTGAAGCAACCAAGGTTGGAGAGATAGCGAGTGTAGCCAGCCGTTCATCAGGGTCGCTGGTTGCAGCTGAACCATCAAGGTCTCGACCAAGGAGAATGTCGAAGCACAAGGATGCTGTGGCGCGCCAATCTTCGGGTTCGAGGTGGTCGACATGGTGCTGGTGGCTGAGGATGGCACAGAGCGCAGAAGTATATGCGGAGGCTATGGGACGAAGAAGCGTGCCGCGGTGGTTCATCATCTGAAGGATGTGCGTGACTAAAGCCTTGACCACCTTACGAGCCAAAAGGGCTGCGGCTTGTTCGACGAGCGAGCGAAACATGTTAGCCGCGCGCTGCAGTCTGGCGATGGCGATGGGTTGTGCATCAAGGAAGGAACCTTTACGAATGCACGCAGCTTTTTCGGCAAGCACACAGGCAGAGAGCGCCTGAAAGACCTTGAGCCACGCCTTTCCGTCTTGCTTTGGATCGAGATCAACCACATTGTCTGAATCCGAGAAGATGTGTTCGAATGCCTCGAGACCTTGTTGTCGATCCTTGACCTTGTCGCTCCGGATCTTTTCGATGGCTTCTTGCAAGGAGAAAGCCATCTTGCCGTGGCTTTCTGATGGCGTCGACCTATGTTATTGTCATACTACAGATGGAGGCGCTCGAACCGATGTGGCCTCGGGGCTAAACGAGCGAAGGTGGAGACAGTGCCAGCACGCGATGAACAACGATGAAAATGTCCAGATGAGACAAGGTCGTATTTGGCACGTGCGATCGGCAAGTGCGATGACGATGTCGTCAGCTTGCGCTCTAAGATGATGGCACAAGTCGTGAGTGATAGCCAAACCACAAACGTGAAACTGAGCAGGTGGCCGAGTCACGAGTATGTGATTCACAGTTGTACTCGTGATTGATGAATCACGAAGTGTGATCTTCTGAAATCACGAATGTGGATCACAATCGTGAATCGTGAATTGAGCCTCAAGTCACGAGTGAGTCGCACTCACGACTCACGACTCGTAACTTTTCAGGGTCCAAAATCAAACTAATCGTGATATCCCACATACAAACATGAAATTGAATAAAAAAACCAATCACGAATCACGAATCACGAATCACGTACGTGACTCGTGAATTCTCAGCTTAAATATTCAGAGATTCGTGATTCTGACATCTGCCTCTGCACCTCGCCCCCAGCTCAACTCAGGAGTGTTGGTCTCTCGGTGTGAGTCTCGTGACTGTGCGTTGCTTGTCCACTCACAACTAACTTAACTTATCACAACTCGGAAGGCGCTTACAAACTCACGCTGCTGCATAGTCGTGAGTCACTCACAGAATTACTCACTCACGACCGCTGCCGCTGCTGCCGCCGCCGCCGCATTCACCGAACAAGCCGAAAAGCCTCTTTTCTTCACCTTCGGGACCATCCCGAAAAGCTCAAACAAGACTAGCGTCGACTCACGACTCGGTTTCTCCGGAAGCCGGACCCGACGCTCCTACTCGTTGTTGAATCACTGCTCTGGATCGTGCTCAGCTCGGTACAATCCGCTCATCACTATTACCATCATCAACGCCACTCAAACGCCAAGCAAAGATGGCGTCGTCAACAGAGATGGACACGCTCGAGATCGGCATCATCGGCATGGGCGACATGGGTCGGCTGTATGCCACAAAAATGAGGGATGCCGGCTGGAAGAAAGTCAATGTCTGCGACCGTCCTGAAAACCACGAAAAGCTTTGCAAAGAATTGCAAGGTTCCGGGCTGAATGTCTTGCGAGATGGTCACCTTGTCTCGCGGCGGAGCGACTTTATCATCTACTCTGTCGAGGCTGCTTTCATCGACAAGGTGGTCGAGCAATACGGATCTTCCACCAAGATTGGCTCAATCGTAGCTGGACAGACATCGGTCAAAGCGCCGGAGAAGGCTGCATTCGAGAAACATCTCCCGCAGGATACCTACATCATTTCGTGTCATTCCATGCACGGCCCCAAGATTGATCCCACAGGCCAGCCCTTGATCCTCATCCAGCATAGGGCTCCCGACGAAAAGATGCGACTGGTCGAGAGGATCATGGCCTGCTTCAAGTCCAACTTTGTCTACCTCACCTATGAAGAGCACGACACAGTCACCGCCAATACGCAAGCGGTGACACACGCTGCGTTCTTGTCAATGGGAACCGCATGGTGCTGCTCCAACCAGTACCCGTGGGAGTCGGAGCGCTACCCGGGAGGCATTGAGACGGTCAAGATCAACATTTGCTTGCGCATCTACTCTGCCAAATGGCACGTCTATGCCGGTCTGGCATTGCTGAATCCAGCAGCCAAGACGCAAGTGACGCAGTTTGCACAGAGCTGTACCGACCTGTTCAAGCTCATGGTTGCCGAAAGGGAGCAGCAACTCATGGATCGCGTCTTTGCAGCGCGCAAAAAGGTATTTGGATGGGAGAAGGACGAGGAGAGCAACAGCGTCATTTCTCGAACAGGCACCAGGGAAGAACGCAAGCCCATCCTTATGAGCGACAAGCTGCTCGACCGATTCCACATGGCTGCTCGCAAAGCCACCTCTTTTGTCGTCAACGGTGATGCTGCCGCCGACAGCAGTGACGCCGCTACCGCTCTGTCTCAATCTCCACCTAACTCGCATCTGTCACTACTTGCCATCGTCGACTGTTGGAGCTCGCTTGGTATCAATCCGTACGATCATCTCGATCTGGCCGCAACGCCTATCTTCAGGATATGGATTGGCGTATGCGAATACCTCTTTCGCTCGCCCGAGCGTCTGCGACAGGCATGTCATGCCGCGGCACGAGATCACAGCTTCAGGGCAGACGATACTGAATTTGTCATTGCTTCTCGCGGATGGGCGCAGGCAGTGCAGTTCGGCAACTTTGACAGTTACCAGCGACGCTTCGAGGAGACTAGAGGCTTCTTCGAGCACAGATTCCAAGAGGCAGGCGCCGTGGGTGCAGAAATGCTCAAAGTGGTGCTGGCAAACTAGATGCTTCGGATATGCAATCCCAAAACAATTCAACCCACGTCGATCGACCTTTGCGTTGTGTGCAGATGAACACGGTGTTTTCACACACACGACGTGCAATCATAGCTGTTGCGTCACTCGCAACTGCTGATCGCCGAGTGGCAGCTGTTTTGAGATTGAGTTTTGAAATTGCGTACAGCGGTAGTGGTATATAGCTGTGCTGTCGCTGCATGCGGAAGATACATACACTGGGCGAGCGACCTCATTTGATCTTGTCGAGCGGTCGATTGAACCCACCTTTTCTGTTCATGTACTGCCTCCAGGTGCGTTCCTTTTTCACTTCTGCCGCGCCCGCTGCATTGCCCGCGACTTTTTTGTTCTTTGTAGTGCCAAACCCGCCGAAACCCATCATGGCCGCCATTGCTTCCTCTTCGCCGTCCTGTTCGGTGGTCTCTCCGTCCTCTGCATCTTGCTTACCAACGGCTTTTGCGTCGGGTGCGCTAACTGTGGCGACAGTCTGTGAAGTAGATACACGGGCAAGAGCGGATGCTTCTGGTATTGAGGACGTGGGAGGCGATCGACTTCGGCTCCTTCTTCTGCGATAATGGATGCCTTCGTCGTGTGGTCTCGAATAGCTCCAGTGGTTCGAGCGGGAATCACGCGACAATGTGTCCTCTCGGTCGGATGCAGCTGGTCTGTCCCGAGGCGGCGGCGGAATACGATCACTGCGTTGATCGTCTCTCTCTCTGTCCCTACGTTCGCCTCTCCAAGCACTCCTGTCATCGTATCCCCTTTCGCGCCTATCCGAATCGTGCCTCGATGAAGACGACCACGAGTATCCCGGACTTGGACTACGTCGTCTTCGGAATTCTTGCGATGAGGAGGTTCCTCCTCGGTCGTTCCTGTATCCTCGTCGAGACGTTTCGTCCTTGTAAGGCCGCGGCGGAGGAGGTGGAGATCTGCGCCGCCCACTCATTTCGGTGCGCGATGTCAGCCGCTGCTGATCAATGGCTAGTGCGATGGAAGCAAAAGAACAAGAACAGAATGCATGCACCAACCAGCAATCACGAATCGAGAATCGTCAATCATGGATGTCAGGGTCCAGAATCTGGGATATTTACGATTTGGCTGAAGAAGGTGGAGGAGAAAGAGTCCTTGTATCGCGCGAGAGATTTGAGATTGCACACGAAAATCGGATCCGAGCGCGATAGCTGTGAGCGGTAGTTTTGAGGTGTGCAGTGCAATTCACCACCTTCTCGATATCACAATCATCACAACCTGATTGCCTTATACCGCAACATCACAGGCTCGCGACAACGTTACGTCTCCATTTCACAAACCAAAGTCACATCCTTTCGGACGCATAACATATAATCAACATGGCTGGCGGAGGATACCGTAAGTATGCAAATTGTTGGCCGATGGCTCTTGACGAACTGCCGGTACTTGCAACGTGGACAGCATGAGTACAGATCATCTTGTTTCGAGACCAACGCTGATGTTGACGCTCTACTCTTCATGGACCCATGACATTCATCAGACCCATACAAGGCCGACCCGGCGCTCGACCGATGGCAGACCATGCACTCGACCATGTACCAACGCTTCCGACTTACACCTTCCAAAACACGAGCCGTCGTCCTGTGGGGTCTGGCCGTCCCGGTTCTCACCTACTACGCTGCTCAGTACACCGACAATCGATGGGAGCTGCGAGGAAAGACTCGTCAAGATTCGTTGCTTCGTACCCCTCCTGTTGCTCCGGCGGCAGACACGGACGAGCAGTAAAGTACAAATCCGTAGCAGCAGTATCACAATTTTCACCAATTCACGATTCATGGTTCCCACACCCGTTTCGATCCGCTTGTCATCTGAACCGTGCCTTATCATCAATAAGCCCGACCTGGAAAGATGGATATGGCGGTTGAGTACGCCGCAACGACGCTTCCACACGCTCAACACAGTCTGATCAATCGACCTTGGCTGAACTCACTATTGCATGCAATCGCCTATTCACTCGCCAACACCCAGTCTCTCAGCGCCTCGCTCGCGCCCCACACCCTATCTAGCGCTACGACCTCTAACCACCTCTGCAGAGCTCTCCTCCGCTTTTCCAGATACTTTGCATCATATTTGCTCAGGAGACCCGTTCTTCGCGTTGGCAACTGGGGCAACCATTTTGCCTGGTCCTTGCACTCGTCGAGCAGCGTGGTGCGCAACTTGACAAACGACGAGAAGCGTTTGTGCGCGATGATCGGCGTACCCTGTTTCGTGATGATGCGCAGCTCGAAGACCACCCAGCCGCGTGCTTGCGAGCCGACTTCGGACCAGCCTCGAATACGGATCTCGCGCGCAAAAACGTCCGAGGTAGAACGGCGCATCGAGGACGGCGATTGACGCCGCCTATATGAGAAAGTACTGCCGCCACTGCGTCGTCGCTCTAGACTGTGATGACTGAGAGAGCGCGAAGACGAGGTCAGGTTCGAAACTGGCAGCGAGACAAGCGAGGAAGGCGCCGATTCAAGGGATGCATTGTCGACATGGTCAACGTAGTCGTTCGCGTCGGCTTGGTCGTCCTCTCTTGCACAATTCCCGTGTATAACGCGACTGCGATGTGGAGGCAAAAGCAGACTTGAAGGCTCCGAAGCTGACTCGAGTCGTGGGAGCATGCTTGACGGGGCGTACTCGTAAGTTGATCCTATATGTTGTACTCCGCTTTGAACGTTTGGCAAGGCTTTGGACGATGTCGGCGGTGAGACAGCTGGTGAGGCGTATCCGGAAGCGCCACTGCTACTCGTTTCGTCTTGCGACTGAACAGCACCTGACGCGATAGCTTGCCTTCGATTGCCATGCAAAACGACGGGCTCCGCTTTCGCCTGGCTCAGCTCGATGGTCGGTGTTGGTCGACGAAAGGAAGGCAGACCGAGCTTTGACCTTGCACTATCCATGGACGCTACGCCTCCGCTGGGGGTCAAAAACGCTGAGTCTTTGTGGTCTACAGGGCTGCTGGCCCGGTCTGTATTGTGCAACTGTAAGCCACTCAGTCCAGCCGTCAGATCCTCGCCTTCGGGCCTGGTCGAGGTTTCGGACGATAACCTCGCTTTTCTGGGTCTCGGTGAGAGTGACAGCTGCTTGAATAATTTGGGAGTTGGCGAGTCAAAGTCAGAAGCTGTTCGAAAGCTTGCATCTGGTAGCAATGAAGCGTCTTCAACATGGTCAAATTGCGCCAGGGTTAGAGCGCCTGCCACTGCACAAGGGGCTTTAAGGATGGTCGGTGGACCACCTTTGGATGGCCTCCGCTCTGAATTTTTTTCTGGTGATGGAGATCTTGCAGTACTCGTGCTGGCTTTAGGCTGGAATGCGTCTGGAAACGACTCGAGGAAGAATGGTGGAGGGCTTGATGTATTTGCGGTTCCGGCCAAACGCTCAGATGCCGGCAGCGGGGACGTCGACTGAGTCGGAAATGAGAGTGATCGATCTATAATGCTGTCATTGGTCGTGTGCAGAGTATCGCGATCATGAGACACAGGCTTTGGTCTGCCGCCGAGGGTGCGACCGACGACCTTGCCTTGCACAACACGTTCACCGTACTGATTGATGTAGATGTCATTGATCGGAGTGCGTACCCTGAGTTTGCTAGGTGATGGAGGTTTGTACTGTGGATCGGAATATTCCGTAAGATGAGTTGATAGGACTTGCGGGGCTACATGGTCGTGCTGGTGGGTTGCAGCAGCCTTGACGGATCGAACGCGACTGCTCAGGCCGCGCGAAGGAAGATGATCATCCGGGTCATCTACAAAATTGGAGCCAAGTTCAATCTGGATTGGCTCATGCGAGGGCTGTGCAGCAGTTGTAGATGGACTGCCGTGGGTACGCAGTTGGTTGCTTGCAGCGGAGGATGGAGCCGCAGGCCATTGCCAAGGCCTTAGGTCAGAGGGCGAGTGGAGTACCTCGATCTTGGAATTAGCCGAGAACGTAGCAGCTCTGAGTGGGGAAACAGCGTTGGCAATGTTTTTCGGGGTGGCCTGTTGACGTCTCTGTTGAAGGTGGGGCGAAGGTGGGAATGCGGATGCTTGGATGGGTGCCACTATGTCCAGGAGTTGGTCAGCAGCTTCGCGCAGCTCTTTGGACAATTCGGCCTCCATGCTTGTGACCGAGCCCTAGCGCCGACCTTCATGGCCAGCGAGAAAGATGCGCTAAATATTCCTGCTCGCCTTAGGTCGACTAGGTGTGGTAAGAGAGTAAGCGGTGAGAAGGAGGGCGCGCAGACTTGGCAAGACGCAACATTGAGCAAGCTGTGTCTTGTGTCTGTGCGTCTGATGATGTTGGACCCTCGATTCGTGATTCGTGATTCACGATTCACGATTCACGATTCACCCAGCCACAGCTTCTGCATAGTTACACGGTAATACTCACAGGACTTACAGGAACGCACACGCTCAGTCACGAGTCACGAGAGCAAGGCACGAGGCGTGAGGCACGAGGTACACAGTCCCGTGTTTTTCATACAGTGTTAGGCCGTAGAAAGAACCATTGTCTCACTCTGTGCCACGTGCGTGGTCCACGGTAGTCACGAGTGGTGAGCTACGAGTCGCGAGTTGTCATACACGATACGGTATGTACTGTACTTTACTGCATGCGACAACACAGGAAGGAATGGGCGTGTTGCATTGAGAGAAAAGAGAGAGGCGAGATAACAGAACTGACGAACAAGGACCTAATCTGCAACTCCGACTAGAAGAGCGTCCAGACACCGGCCGAAGCAGTCACAGCGATGACACTGATCGCAATGACCACACCAACAGCCTCACGCTTGACGCTAGTCGCACCGGAGCTTCCGCCACCGAGAGTGGTGCCACTAGCATTGTTGCTCGAGCCCGAGGTTGCTCCGGTGGGCATACCAGCGGGCATGACGAAGGTCGACGTGGTTCCTGCACTTCCTTTATCTGCACCACCCTGGGCACCCGAAGCTGGAGCCGGGGGCGAAGTTGCGTTGGTTCCGTTGCTCTTAGGATCGTCGTTGATGGTGGGCATATTTTCCAAATTGCTTGGAGACTGATAGCCAGGGATCTTGATTCCAGGCTCTCCAGTAACACCACAGATGCTTGTGATGACACCAGCAGCTCCGTGGAATTGCTGTGGGCAAGTGGCGTTGATGCAGGCGAAAGTCTGGTCGATGAAGCTTTCGCTCTTGCAGAAGCACGCGGGCTTGCTGAGGTCATCGCCGCATCCTACGCCTGCGGTCGACTTGGTAGCACAACCGGTAACGCATTGACCATGGTGTCCGCCACCGGGTTGATTGTTGCCTTTGCCACCAGATTTGGCTTCGTCGTCTTCCTCGGTCGAATCGTCCGTACTCCCCATTGTGTGAGCGGAGCCGGCAATGATAGCTTGCGCATCCGAGCCGCTTGCAGG
Organism: Mycosarcoma maydis; assembly: GCF_000328475.2. Taxonomy (NCBI): domain Eukaryota; kingdom Fungi; phylum Basidiomycota; class Ustilaginomycetes; order Ustilaginales; genus Mycosarcoma; species Mycosarcoma maydis. The sequence goes on from NC_026489.1 coordinate 282,990, forward strand.
AGCCGAGATTGAGCCGCCGTCATCGCCGCCATGGTCGGAGTCAGAGTTGGGAGGTGCGTCTAGAATTTGGGGTGCGGTGCCAGCGGTGCTCTGTTGGGCGGATGAATCCGCTGCAGAAACCGTTGCAGCAGCAACCAGCACGAGCAGCAGCAGTAGAGGGAAGGTGGACTTAATTCGTCGAGTCGTGAACATTGTGAGAGAGCTCGAAACGATTTACGAGGAAAGGTGCAAACGTGAAATGCTTTGGTCGTTGGGTCGAAAGGAAACCATCGACGAAGCGCTGCGCTGACTACACTTTTGTCGCTCGCACGAGGGCGAGCTGTAACTGCAAAGTCTCACAACCCTGGCAAGCCCGCTAAGGGGGCGATCGTACTGCGACAAGCACCGGTTGGCGGGCTCAAGACAAATTTGCAACAACGACTTATTGTGCAAAGCAATTGACGTCAACACAGGCGGTCGACACGAGTAAACTTCATTTCTTGAGGGAGTCAAAATTGTTCTTGGGTACAGAAGTAGCCTTGACAATTTTGGTAGGGCTTGGGCCCGTTAATAGGGATGAAAGCAGCATCAGCTCAATGGCAGTGGTGGCACCCAGCACCGTGCACTGCATTTCTTCATTTCCAAACCTCATCGAGTGGGCCCCAAGGGCCTGTGTGATGGACTGCAGCACTGTGTCTCTTGTGACCCCGTCGAGAAGCTTCGGCATCAGAAACAGAGCAGCGATGAAAGCTGAAGGATACTGTACCCATACACTTCAGCCCTCCATTTGCGCGCTCCTGACATGATTACAGGCTATCACACAACTCTGCAACGGTAATGGTACCAGTTCTATCAATGATACAGAATGAGAATACAGTATCGACAAAGATGGAAGAGTAAATTACTCGAAATACTTGGCAATCTTTCCCATGGTCGTTGTGGGCTGGTTGAGCGCGTCCTCCTCGTCGCACCTTCTGGCATCTTCCTCGATCTCCTTGATACCCGTTACAAAGTCCATCTCGGCCGCACTAACAATTTTGGTCTTCCAGAGCACCTTGAAGCCCAAGTAGAAAACTGGGAACCAAGCCAGAGGAAGGTAGTTGCTGAAGAAACTGGCCGAGTTCCACTTGCCCGGACGGAACACCTCCCATCCCGAGAAGAGGAGCACAACGCCAATGATGAGCAGTGTCCAGTACGCAGCAAAGTGTGACAAGGGAGACTTCCAGGGAAGAGATGAGCGAGGGATGGACTGAGCTTTCATGCCTGCTCGGAAGCGAAGGTAGGTGATCGCGATCGAGAACCACGTAAGGATGCCTGACAGAGCGGTCAGGTTGACGAGGAAGTTGAACACAGCACCGGAGCCTGCAGAGCTGCCTAGATAGGCAAGACAACCGATGAGCCAGCAGATGCCGACGGCATAGTGTGGCACGCCGTTCTTGGTGGTGCGCGTAAAGATTCTGGGTGCCTGCTTCTTTTGAGCCAGAGAGTAGAGCGCTCGCGAGGTGGTGTACAGATCAGAGCAACCGGCCGAGAGGGCGCTTGTAATGATTGCACTATTGCAGATGTGGGGGAGCACGCGGATACGAGCGACATCCATTGCAATCACAAATGGCGAGGCCGCCGCTGTGCTTTCTGTGCCGAGACGGGTGTTGTTGGAAGGGACGATGAGACCGATCATGAAGACGGAGACGATGTAGAAGAAAACGATTCGAATCCAGACGGTTCGCAAGCAGATCGGAAGGACACGACGAGGGTTGCGGCACTCTGCAGCAGCAAGCGCTAGCATTTCAGCCCCGATCATCGAAAACGAGGCCTGGGTGAGGACCGAGAAGAAGCCAAGGAAGCGACCGGTGGTGCCTTCGATGCCACGGAACTGGACAAACGGACCGGGGTCTCTCCAGTAATCGAATCCGATCGATCCTCCATCCGGACCACCACTAGAGGTGATGTAGATGGAGGTGAAGATAAGACCCATGATGGTGACAACCTTGATACTTGCGAACCAGAACTCAGCCTCGCCATACACTCCAGCACTGAACGAGTTGAGGGCCAAAACGACGATTGAGCCGATAGCGATCCAAACAGCCTGGTTGATTTGCGATGCGGGGATCCAGTAGGAAACCAGGACAGCTGCAGCACTCAGCTCTGCGGCCAAGATGAGTGTCCAGCAGATAAGGTAGTTCCATCCCATAGCAGCCGAAAGTGCGGGATCGACAAATCGTCCTGCCAGACGGATGTGACCTCCCGAGACTGGCAAAAAGGTCGTCAGCTCGCAGACCATGAGCATAACGGCGACAACAACGGACGCAATGAGACTGTAGCCGATGAGCAAGCCGAGCGGACCACCATTTTTGAGCGCACCGCCGACACCGAGGAAGATGCCTGTGCCGATACACGCTCCAATGGAGATGAAGATGAGATGGCGTGGCTTGAGCGCCTTTTGCAGTCCATGTTCTTCGTGATCTTCTACTGGCTGTGAGGGATCGGAGTGGACTTGGGATTCGAGAACAGCGGAGGCACCGTAGCCTGGAGAATTCTTTTCGCTAAGTGAGGGGGGTATTGTCATCTTTGCGATTTGGTCGTTCATGTTTGCTCTCTATGCGATGGATGGGAAGGTAAGGAGGGGCGTGGCCAAGGAAAGGTGAAAAGCAGGTGGTTCGTGTAGTATATATGGATCACGAAGATAACACGGAGCCGTCATAGGAACCAATCACAGACGTGGACAGCTCTCTAATCTTTTGAACTGTGGGGAAGGAAGGGTGGGGAAGCCGCAGGTGAAGCCAATCACGATTCTGAACAGTAACTTAGTGCTACAGACTCACTAGAAGAACGCTTCAGCCAAAAATGCTTCGTGACCAGATTCCGTTGGTAGCGAGATGAACGAGTTCGCCCTTGTTCTCATTCCGCAAATTTGCTCGCCACGCCACGAGTGCGGTTGGTGACTTGAGTGATAGGAGGTAACGTGCCTGGGCTCAACAAGCAATTGCGCAGAGAAGAGATCGAAGAGTCGCACAGGGTGTCTGGTAGCGGGAACGTCTCTTGATTGGTGCTTTCGATATCTGGTGGGTCAAGCCATCGTAAATGCAGGCTGTGAAGGACTCAAGATAGCAGACACACAAGTCATGCGGTATACGTTGGCCACGAGTGACAAGTGTGGGGCAGCTTCGGACACCAATCGTGAATAAGCGTTGGCCGTCTAGTCCGTCCAACTTAGCAGGAAAGAGATAAGACGAATTCGAAAATTGCCCTCAGTCCACCCTGACCAACGAACGTATTTTGGGTAACTGGCGGCAGTGAATCAAGCTGCCGTGTCGGCGGAACCAAGATCGAATGCTGACTTGCTGCCAAGACTTTGGTCGTGGTTGTGCTATTGTTTGGGAGGTAAGTGGTTTTGTGACTGTCATGTGGCCACGCGGCTGCTGAAAAGCCGCCACTCGGCGCAGATTTGAGCTGATCAAGTGACGAGTTGTACAAACCCAGTCAACTCACGACTTGGGGGTAATTTGACAGCTGCCGAGGTGTTGCGCTAACTACAGTTAAGTTTAGTCGTGAGTGACTCTTCGAAGCGTTCTTGCAGGCGTTCTGCAGCTTTCGCTTGTGGATCGCAGCATCGAGATGCAGTCGCTTCCGCTTCTTGCGCATGTCTCTCTGGTTGGCAAGGACAGCAATCAGCTGCACCAAGTTAAAATCAGTCACGATTCTTTGAGAAACGCCGGCTTACACGCAGAGCTTGTGGCACGCAGGCTGGCAGCTCTTGTAGCGAACAGCTGGTATTATTATACAGCAAGCGAGTTTTGTTTGCAACTCCGAACCCGACTGAAAGCGCTAACGAGCGTGACACTCCAAGACTCTTTGACTCGTGACTGCAACGCAAAGCGCACGCACGAATTCGACTGGCGTTGGTGAATGCCAAGAGGTACAGAATTCCGGATGATTCGTGATTAACTTAGAATTTCGGATGAACCGTGAATCGTGAATATCAAGAATCTGCTTGTCTTGAAAGAGCTATGAGTTGGGCCACGGCAAGTCATGTTCAACGCCGACGTGATGTCGTTTCGGGCCAAACGGTCAAGTCCAGACCTGAGACAGGCAGCCGCCCCGTTGGAGGCGTTCGTGATTGCTCAGTCATCTGTCGAACAACGTGACTCGTATCTTATCTCTAGCCCGTCGTCGACACGTCGACACGTCGCACGAGTCAGCCCGTGGCAACATGGGTCGCTTGCCCGTACCTCTTAGCATCAAGGGGGATGGGATGGCCAATGCTCAGATCACTTGCTTCTGAGACCACCTAGTATCGACGCTGGTCAAGTTATTACTTCGGCCACCATATCATCTCAGTAGTAACGATGGCAAGTGCCAATCCACGTCTGACGCAAGCAGCCTACCAAGCGCTACCAGGCTCGCCTCTAGATCTCGACAAGTCACTGTACGATCGTATCGGATCTTGCTCGCGTAAGCTCACTTTTTCCTTGACCTTGCCCATTCGGAGCGGCAAAGCATGGTCTGTCAAAGCAGGCCAAGTGTGCCGCATCGTAGCCGTCGCTGGTGCTCAAGTCGGCGATCTCAATATCTGGTCGCTCCACAATCCACGAGAGCGGTTCTGGGCCTCGCGTACACGTCAACTTCAGCGCGCACACGTATCCATCTATGACCGTCTCTGGAGCTGCTTGCCCTATCTGCGACCCCTGTGTACCATCACCGGTGACTCGCTCGCCAATTACGGCCAAGGCGGAAACGGTCAAGGAGGTGGTGTGGATGCCGAGGGGGGCAGAGTGCATGATCTGTTGGGAACGCGGTGCGATCCGTATGTGAACCGCATGCTCACCGGTCAGGACTTTGACTATCACTGCCATTCGAATCTGACGCGCGCTGTACGAGAGTTTGGGCTGGATGAGGCGGATGTTCATGACGTACTCAACGTTTTTCAATGCACCGGCTTGAACGGGGAGGACAAGTACTTTATGAAGACTTGCCCCGCCAAGAAGGGCGACTTTTTCGAGTTCTTTGCCGAAACCGATCTGCTATGTGCGCTGAGCACGTGCCCAGGAGGTGATCTGAGTAAAGCCATGTGGGGCGAAGGGTCCGCTTCGGAAGCGAATGCGGGGGATGATCCAACACTGGAATGCTGCAGACCGTTGGGCGTGGAAGTCTACGATCTGTTGGACAAGCACAAAGTGCTGCAAGGGTGGAAAGAGCCAGAGCCGTATGGCAGATTGTACAAGGGCCAGCATGGAGGCAAGGCTAAGGAATGGGGTTCGTAGCTCTCTGACAAAAAAGTATCATCGCACCACACTAGTAGTTTTGAAGGAAAGCATGGCGACAAAGTTGGTGTCAATCCTGAACCATTCACGATTCATGATTCACGATTTGATACGTGGTACACTCCCGACTCTAGGTTGTGGGAGTCTGTGAGTGGAGCTAAGAAAGCGAGTCGGTGACGAATTGCCGACGAAATCAGTAACGACTCTAATGTTCATTTAATCCGGAATAACAAACATAAGTTGTCGTAAGTTATATATCTTGACCGTCTCGGAGCCTTTCTTGGCCTCGTCACGAGCCGTAGCTGTGGATGTCCAAGCATGCGGTTGTTCTTCCGATGCTCAAGTGTAGCCCTCGCTGTGGTCATTGACAGCAACGCCTCGTTTTCTACGAGAAGCTCGTGGCTTGTTCCGAAAGCCCACTGATCGAACGCTGTATCCAATTCACAATCGTGAATCGTGAATCGTAAATTGCAGGGGTTTGCGTTTCAGATGGCGTCATGTCTCGTTGCTCTCAAGCTGCATCAGAAAACACTCCGAGCGTGGTCACAGTCGTGAGTCACGAGTCAGTGAGTGTCATGATTCGCCCCGTGGCAATATTCGTGATTCACGATTGAATCTGACTTTCATGTCTACGCTGCCAGTTCAGGCCAGTCCAGGCGGTCTGTGTGGAGGAAATATTACGGGCCTGGACCCTGGAATTTCGTGGTTCTCTCACCCGCAATCCACGCCTTGTCCTCTTTCAACCACCACACTCCATCTCCCTGCACCACGAAGCGCAACATGAGCCAGGTACGCTTTGCAACCCTTCTCTGCATCGCATCAGGACCGTAATCCGACTGACGTATTCGCAACTTACTTACTCACCTCGCTCTGGTATTGCCAACAGCACGAATACAAGTTTCATGTCGTCATGACGTGTTCCGGCTGTTCGGGCGCCGTCTCTCGCGTGCTTGGCAAGCTTGACGGTCAGTATAGCATCTAGCCACGTGACTCTCTAGCAGATTTCTAGCTTGACGAATGCTTTCTCGCCTCTCGTGTCTCGCTGAATCGGCTCACACAGGTGTCGACTCCTACGACGTCTCCCTCGAGAACCAATCCGTCGTGGTGAAAGGCTCGGCACCGTTCGAAACCGTGCTGGAAAAAATCAAAAAGACGGGCAAGGAGGTCAAGTCCAGTCAGGTCATTCACTAGACGAACAAGTATTCGCTCACGACACGCCAATGCAATCGTACTCCCCACGCATACATAACCTAACTAGCCCAACGAACAGTGCTGTACAATCACGCGTCTCTGACGAGCACGTTGAGGACGCTAGTCCATTGGAAACGCTGCATTTCAAACTTAGACGAACCGCCTCGTTCGAGAACGAAACGGCGTAGCACCAGGCGTCGCAATCGCCGGCGTCTCTGCACCTCCTCCAGCGGCGTTTCTTCTCTCCTGTTCTTTCCTCTCCCGTTCCTTGGTCTTTTGTTGCTCTCGATCCTTCATCATCTGATGCTCCAAGCTTGTGAGCTTATCCAGGTCGCCCGTCCGTTTTGCCCGCGTGCCATGGCTTGTACTGCCTCTTTCCTTAATAGAATAGAAGGCACCGCCCAGTTCGGCCAGCCAATGTGGATCCACCTGGGTAACCGTATTCATCATCTCTTTGCTCGTCAACACCACCTGGTGGTAAACAACGTATTCGGGGCTGTACCCCAACCCGTACAACGCCGACGTTGGATGCAGGAACATCTTGATGCCCGTCCTGCAGTTTACATACTCTCCTATCCCCGCCGATCTTGCCGCTTGGTGGAAGTATCCGGCAGTGATGCATTTTCGAATTCCGTCCCAATCCGTGGCGCATGAAACCAGGCGTAGCTTTTGCGTCTTCATTATGTCTTCCAGCTGCACCCGTACCTCTCGTGCTTTTCGGAGAGTTTTGGAATGCAGAAAGTGTTTGCTGCACCATGAATCACGATAGCCGTTGTTCCGCCATTGGTTGTATACATGTAGAAGCGTCAGGTGGTCCGATTCGGCGACGAAAAATTTCTCCCTGGCAGCATCACTCTCCTCCATCCTCTCTTTGGGTCGGTAGAATACAGACGGTACTGATAGCATGCTGACAATTGTCAGCATCTCTACTGAGCATCCATACTCGACGCTCGTGATCAGCATCTTGGAGAGACTCGGCTCCATTGGGAACTCGCCCATCTTGCGTCCCAATGGTGTCAGCTCGCCTACGTTGTTCAACGCACCCAGCACCCATAGCTGGTACATGCTATTGAGAATCGTGTCTTGCGGTGGAGGATCCATGAAGTCGAAGTCGAGCAGGTTGGATACGCCGAGACTCTTGAGCATGAGGACCGTGTTGGCTAGATTGGTCCTCTGAATTTCAGGGATGGTGTTGGCGAACAATTCGGTACGGAATGCTATCTCGGTGTACAACCTGTATGCTGTACCGCTGCCTGTTCGACCGGCACGACCCGAACGCTGATTCGCATTGGCTTGCGAAATCGGCGTGATCTGCAGAGAGTCCATCCCCACTTTTGGGTTGTACACCTTGAGCTTGTAGTATCCGGCGTCGACAACGTACATGATGCCGTCAACGGTGAGCGAGGTTTCGGCGATGTTGGTGGCAACAATGCATTTTCGCTCTCCGTTTTCGCTTGCGTCAAAAATCTTGGCCTGCAGATCCGCTGGCATCTGTGAGTAGATTGGCAGCACCAGCAGCGGTGGAGCATCGTCGATCTGTGACAGCCGCTCGGTAATGACCTGGCATGTAACCTCGATATCTTCTTGACCTGTCATGAACACGAGAATGTCTCCCTTCGGATGCGAGAGATGGATCGAGAGGGATTGCTTGATAGCGCTATCGACATAATCTTCGCATGGTGTCTTACTGAACAGCACGTCAACGGGGAATGTCCTTCCTGGAATCGTAAACGTCTGAGCACCACCGTAGAAAGAGGCAAACTTGTCGGCATTCATCGTAGCCGAAGTAACAATCAGCTTGAGATCGCGCCTTCGTTGCAAAATCTTGCGAAGCAGGCCCATAAGCACGTCGGTGCTGAGCGATCTCTCGTGGGCCTCGTCAAGAATCACGGCGCTGTATCGATCCAGATCGGCTTCGTTGAGACTCTCTCGTAACAGCACACCGTCAGTCATGTACTTGATCTTGGTTTCGCTGCTGGTACAGTCTTCGAAACGAATCGAGTAACCAACAGTGCCGCCGAGCTTGCACTCCATCTCTTCACTGACACGTTTGGCTACGCTCATGGCGGCCACACGACGCGGTTGCGTACAGCCAACCATGCCATATTGAGTGTAGCCGTCTTCGTGAAGGAACTGCGCGAGCTGCGTGGTTTTGCCGGAACCCGTCTCGCCAATCACGACGACAACTTGGTTCTCACGGATGATCTTCATGAGCTCTTCGCGACAGGCGAACGCCGGGAGATATTGTCGCTGCTCCTTAAGCGTCTTGGTGCGACTGAATTCAGATCCCCCTGTGCTCGTCTTGAGGTGCTTGGCAAATTGCGAGTCGCCTTTGCCGTCTGGTTGCGCAGCAGCATCTTCAGCAGCAGTTTTTGCGCTCTCGCTCTCTGGATGCGCACTTCCTTTGTTGACGCCTGTGGGCACAGCGACAGGATGATCCTCATCATCGTCTGCTTTGATTCCAAGAATGTTGCCCAGCGTGGTTCCGCCCATTGCTGCCACTTTTCCAGCTGCTTTGGCGCGCTCTGCCTTCTCCCTTGTCTCTCTCACCAGACGACTGCCTTTTCGGGCAAAGACAGCCATGTCCGACAACCCGTCTTTGACTGGATTGATAGGCTCGAGTTGCTTTGTAAAGACCGTCTTACCATCTAGAAATGGCGGTTTGAGGTCGTGGACGAGCAAATGGATACGACTCTCACCGTCTTCGTCCATGTTGTCCAGATCGATGGCAGTCCTGGGACCAACACCGCTGGTTTGCAATCGATTACGTTCCCAAGCGTCCGAGTCGGCGTTGTACTGAGCTTGGCGTGCCGTGACCCTTTCCTTTTTGGCTGCAAGAGGCGCGGAAACTTGACCAGTCATGTCTTCGTATTGGGAGAAAGGGTTGTGTTCTTCGTCGGCTGCGACGCCGCCTTCCTCCATGTCGTACCAGTCACGATCGAGCTGGCGATCGTCTTCGTCCCACATCCGATCCTCTGGGCCGTGGTCGTGATCGAAGTTTGAAGGCGTGGGTGAAGCCCCTTGGCGAGACGTAGACTCGTCCCAGCGACGGGAGCCGGCTGATCGTATGGATGCGATGTGTGAGTCGGATCGTTGTGATGCGGCATTGTCTTCCGAACGTCGCGGTGTCCAGCGGTCCTTTTGGTCGAATCTGTGCGACGAATTGCGCGGTGTCGAGTCCCATGTGCGTCGCTCGAGCCTTTCCGGTTCATCTTTACCATACTGCGAGCGCCTTTCATCGCCATCGCGATGGCGACCCTGGTGCTGCTCTCGGCGTCGATCACCATCACGATCCGAAGGTCGCCATGAGTCACCATTCACACGATTGTTAGCGGGTAGCCTCAAAGAGGCGCTGTCATTCCCGCTGGCGTTCGTTCGAGACGTAGCCTGCTTTCCCTTGCTGGCGGCTTCGACGCTTGCATCAGCAGCCATGGCACGCTTACGACGGTGCTCTTCTAACCGGCGCGCAGCCGTGTCGCTCAGACCACCGGGATGGCTGGGAGTCTCGTTGGCGGTGGAGCGCATACGAGCCTGCGAAGCAGATGCAGGCCTTGAAGGCGCTTTGAAGACGGGCTCTTCGGTGGCAAGCTTCGTTGTCGGCGATTCGTGATCATCGACAAGATGGCTGAGCTGCGCGCCGGAGATTCGTTGACGTTTGCTGGACGAGGCTGAACCGTTGAGATTGGAGCGCTTGGCTGCAGCTAGCTTGTCGAGTTCATATGCACTTTGACTTGACTTTGATGTGGATGGGGCCTTGAACACGTGCTTCTCGCCACCAAGGGTCGAGAGACCAGACCTCTCGCGTCGAGATTCTGACGGGGCTGTATAGTGTGATGATGACAAAGAGAAATCGTCGCTGTTGCTGGGGCGCTGCTCTGGATGCGACGAGATGTAGCTGCGCAATTCGACTAAGAAAGAGTCGTCGAACCTGCCGAACGCACGGGCAGCGGTTGCAAAAGCCTTGTCCGATGGTAACGAGCGCGAGAGTGAGATGACACGTTGTGCGAGCAGCTCGCTAGCATTGGGCAAGCTGGAAGCCAGCCGCTGTGCCACCTCTTGCTCGAGAGATGATGGCATGGCTGCCTAGCGATACGCGCTGAGGAGGAATGCAGCCAACTTTGGATCGCACGTATGTCTGATGAGGATGGATCGGGTTCTGAGGCAAAGAAGCAGAGATGTGTTCAGGGTCCAATTAGTCTGTGAGTGATTCACGATTCACGATTGTGAATCTTTCATCGTCGGTTACTCTCAAGTCACGAGTCTGTCACGTGGGACCGTTTTTTTTTTTTTTTTTTTTTTTTTTTTTTTTTTTTTGATTTGATTTCATACACCGACCCAAGCCTATGGAGGCTTATGCGGGAGTCAAGAGTGAGAGGTACAGGCTGTGGATAGTGGATCACGTGATGGGTCAAAGTGCTGTACGGTTAAATCCTCCCCTGCTTAGTCATGATGTATGGGTGGGCAAGGGGGTCCGAACGACGTCTCGGCCGGTAGGCCGTGTTGGCGGATGTTGGTGTCTGGAATAAGATGAACTGGAGTGTGGTGAAGGAGAGTGAAGGAGTGAGGAGGTTATGGACTGAGCGACAGTGGTGTACCATGTACAGGAAAGCGCGCTCTCAAGTACGCAGTCACCTCTGTAGCGAATTTGGGCTCATTGAGGACCTGTTTGAAGGAAACGAGTCGCTGGTTGCGAGCCAGGTGACCAGCCTGGCGGAGGGACTCCTCAAGTTTCCTTCGGGGGAGCGCCAGTTTGCGGCAGACAAGAAGGTGGAGGCGGTCTTCCCGAAAACCGCATCGGTCACATTTGTCAGTCTTGCCTGGGACCTTGCGCTTCTTGAGGTAAGAATTTGTGCTCGCGTGTCCGGTTCTGATCTGGGCCAGGATGGAAACCTGATCCCTGGGGAGATGTTTATATAGTGACTGTTTTTCGTGTTTCACGTTTGCTGCTGTTTCTCAGCCACGAGCGATGAGCGTGCAGAACTCACGATTCACGATTCGTGATTCGTGATTCACGATTTCAGTCTTAGGGATGGAGACCAGAAACGATGGTCTAACATTGTCGAAGAAGAACCTTGTAGCACAACTTTGCATGTGTAGCGTATAGGCAGTCACAGAATCGTGAGTCGTGAGTCTAGGTCAGTCACGAATGTGGAATCGATACTCGTGACTCGTGACTGAGAGAGATCGATGCCGCGTTGGCGTTGGCTGTGATTGGTGGTGACCACCAAATTATTCCGCGGACCACGGATTCTGCTAACCCTATCGCTGTCGTACCGCTCATTCGTGATTCCGATGCGGCGTGTGGTCTACCAACTGCCCTCCAAGCTATGGAACAACCGCGGGAAATGCAACAGCCTTTTTTCCGGCGTATCGCCCCAAATACTTATCGCCCCAAATACATGCTCAGTAGCAACGGCGTCTTGGTCGCCGGCGCAACAGGCACGAATCGTGAATGCTGAGCTGATGACAAATGCGGAGATATTTGAGTGCTGTTCCCAGCACTGTGGTAGCTGGCTCACACAAGCGTGAAGGGTTGCCGCTTCTTCAAGTGATTGCAGGCGTCCGAGTCGGCACTTCTATTCTCTTTACCTTTCCATCCCGCTGTCAACGTTCTTGTACCCGAATCTTACTTGGCCGCATCACTGCCATCCTTCCGTGGTCGATGACCAACACCTTTGATACATAAAGAGAATCGTTATCGCCCTGTATTGCTGGACTTTTCGCTTCAGGCAAGGATTCTTCATCCCCTCTCGCGTTCATCTCAAGGATTGTATGACCAACACACAACCAGCTCAGCATCATGTCTTTTGAAGTGACACTGTCCTCTGCCGCTGAGCAGATCTTTGCGCTCCTCCTGAAGCCCATCTCACTCATTCGCGCCTACCCCATCACATCTTTCTTGGCCTCGCTCGTCCTTGTTCCACTCTTCCTCGTCCTCTCCGCCGCACTCTTCTTTTTCGGCATTGCAACATGGCGCTATATCTCTCTGCACATACTTGGCACAGACATGTACTCTCACATCCCGCGTCCCGCACGAACCGACCGCTACCCGCTGCTTACTGGCCATCTCGGATACATTCGCAAGAGCCCGCCCGTCGAAGGACATCTTACCTTTCATCGCGAACTCAACACCAAGGTCTACGTCTATCGCGGCTTGTTCTACTCTCCCCGACTCATGATCTCCGATGCTAAAGCGATGCTTCACATGCTGAGTGCTGCTAACTCGTACAACTACGAAAAACCTGCTTCGACACGGTTGGTGTTGAAAAACTTTCTGGGCGAAGGAGTTCTGGTTGCCGAGGGCGATGTGCATAAGAGGCAGCGCAAGATCTTGCAGCCGGCGTTCAGTGTGGGAGCTATCCGAGAGTTGAACCCGATCTTTATGCGGTATTCGAGGGACCTTGTCGAAAAGATTGGTCAGATGGTCGATCGATCCAACTCGAACGCCAAAGAAGGGGGTGTGGATGGTGTTACGAGGCCATTTGTTGCTCAGTCGAGTTATGCGATGAAGGCGAGCAAACCAGGCGAACCGGTCATCGATATCGGCTGGTGGTGTATCCGTGCAGCTCTCGACATCATCGGCGATGCCGGCTTTGGCTATCATTTCGAAGCTCTCAAGGTAGACGTTGATCCTTCCATCGTGGTCAGACGAGCCGGTGACGAGCTCGGTGATGCTTTCAACACGCTGTTCAAGTTGTCGCTCAAGATCGACATTGTTCGCTTTCTGCAACTGTACCTGTCGAATTTCAAGTGGCTGAAATGGGTCAACTCGATCCCTAACAAGCGCAAGTGGGCAACTGATTCAGCCTATGGCGAACTGGAAAAGGTGTCGATGCAAATCGTTGATCGCAAAAAAGCCGAGATTCGAGGTGAGATGCAGGACGAGATCGAAGCTAGAGGTAAGACCACGTCAAGCGATGCATTCACCAAGGCCGACTTTGACGAGAAAGACTCGGTCTCCACGAACGGTTCTGCACCAGGCAAAGACCTTTTGCATCTCATGATGCGAGCCAACATGGCCGCCGATGTGTCACCCAAGGAGAAACTCGACGATGCCGAACTCATCGGGCAGATTACTACACTGCTCATTGCGGGACACGAGACAACCTCGAACCAAACAGCCTGGACGCTCTGGTTGCTGGCACAACAATCTTCGGTCCAACAAAAGCTGCGAGACGAGATTCACGACCACTTTGGCCGCGGAATGGAACGCGATCCGGGATACGACGAGTTGATGTCCATGCCGTACCTCGATGCAGTATGCAAGGAATCTTTGCGTGTCAACTCTGCTGTTCCCAGCACGATTCGAGTGGCCAAAACTTCCGCCGACGTCCCTCTCTCCAAACCCTACCCTACACGAGACGGGCGTGGCACGTTCAATTCCATACACATCCCAGCAGGTCGAGAAGTCATCATCCCCATCACCCTCATCAATATCGACGACGAAATCTGGGGCCCTGACGCTGCCGAGTTTGTCCCTGAAAGATGGCTCGACCTACCCCCAGCTCCCCGCCAAAACGGCCTGCCCATGCACCTGATGAGCTTTATCTCCGGACCAAGAGGCTGCATCGGCAACAGATTCGCGCTAGCCGAATTCAAAGCTATGCTCTGTCATCTCGTCGGAAGCTTCCACTTCGAAACCGTTCAAGATTGGAAGGTCGAGGCTAAGCAAACCGCCGTGATCCGTAGCAGGGTTGTTGGCCAGGAAGACGTTGGTCCGCAAATGCCCTTGCGCATCTCGAGAATTCCAACTGTCTAGCATTTTCACACACTTGACGCAGCCTCAACAAATGCAAAACTAGCACAAAACGAGAACAAAAGCGATCAATACGAGAAAACATGTGTGGGGTATTCTGAGAATTGTCGGGCCAAGACAGGGAGCGTGAGACACATAAGACAGGGGAAAACACACCTACAACAGACACGAATCAGAATATGTCGTGGAAAACGAGGCGCGACATGCTGGTAAAACCGGACGAGAAGGAAGAACTTTTGCAATCAACAGCCGCTAGAACCCTACTTGCTGCCGCTGACGGCCGCGTCAACCTTCGCCTCTACCTTCTGCGTAGTCTCAGAGGGAGGGCTAATGATGGCCTTCTGAAGAGCAGGCAGCGACTGCTCTCGGACAAATTTGATCACGTTGAGGAAACGAGTGCTTGCGGGCAGCTCGGGGTTACGAGCCTCCTTGCTGAGACGCTCGTACGTCTCGGTGAAGGTCTCGATGACAGGTCCGACACGCTTGCGGCTCTCGGCGGGCAAGCTGTGCGCAAAGCTGCGAACGCGCTCGAGCTCGGCAAAGATGGCATTCGACAGACCTTGAGCCTTCTCGGTCGCCTGCTCACCCTCCTGTTTGCTGCGCGAAGAGATGGTCTCGAGAGTCTTGGCGAGATTAGCCTGTAGTTCCTTGACAATGTCGGTCGCGCGCTGAAGGACAGCGTTCTGGTTCTTGATCTCATCAAACTTGGAGGAGGCTGTGTCGTAGGCAGGGACGATGTGCGAATCGTAGGCAGACTTGGCGGGAGTGTACAGACGCTCTCCGTACGCCTTTTGAACGGCGGCAGCGTAAGCCTGGACGAAGCTTCGTGCGTGGTCAGCTGGAAGCTTGGCTACATCGATGAGCTCCTGTGTGTTTGCTTGGAAGGGGTAGCTCCACTTGCTCTCGGCAAAGTTGAGCGACTTGACAGCGAGCGAGTCGACGTAAGCAAGCTGTGGGTGGATGCGGTTGGTAATGGGCTCGGCAGCTTTGAGCGACGAGTTGATGAGATTTTCACCGTAGCCGTACGTAGTGGCGAGAAGCGAGTGCGATTTGATGGTCGACTGAGCAAACGAGAGCGAGTCAGAAACCAGAGGCACGGAAGCAATCTTCTTGAGAGCCTCACTGTGGTCAAAGGCGACCTTAGAAGGCGACGAAGAAATGCCGTTGGTAGCGGGCGAAGATTGTGTGGCAGCGGACATTGTGGGCACGGATCGTGTGTCGATGAGACAAGGCGATTGGGGTATGTGATGGTGGTGTGAGGGGAGGGGATCAACGAACGACGACTAAGAAAGCAATCCCTAGTGAGCGAGGGTAAAAGATTCACTGTTGGGAAATGATGAGTTTGATAAGCGATCAGAAGCAGATCTTTATATTCTCAGACTACAAAGCAAGGGCTCTTCTGGGCGGAAGGGAACAGTTGAAAGACCAAATCTGTGAATGGCGATGTGCTGCCAATTGCGATAAGGGCGCGACGAGTGTGGCGCAAACTGAAGGGTGCAACGCACGGAGCCTGCAGCAGCGTGCAGCGTTCAACAGCGGCGTGAAAAGGCGCGTTGAAAATGCAAGCGTCGGAATCCTCTCCGACAATCACGAATCACGAATCGTGATTCACGATTGAGATTACTCACGACTCAGCCAAAGGCTGTGCGGTGTGCTGCTTGGATAGTCACGAGTCGTGTTCAAGGCTTTACATAGCTCGGCCAGTGCGCAGCTGTGGATTTCATGTAGACGCCACGCTTCGGCAGCAATTACGCTTGCACTCTTCACTCCTCTCTCTTTCGCCGTGAACTGGCGCGACAAGGAAAAGTTTTTTTTTCTGTCTGAAGCAATCACGCGCTCGCTCTTGAGCCTAGAAGGTGGGGAGACCCGCAAAGCTTGAGAGTTGACCGCGGATTCTCCATGCTAGCGAATCGCACAGAACCAATGGGAAACAGATCGGACAGAGTTTCGAGGGGTTGACCGGGCTGCGCAGGAGCATAGATGGGCTGGGAAAAAGCGAAAGGCGTGCGTGCATTCATGACGAAATTTTGTTGCGGTGCTTTCAGAATCATCTTTTGGTTCATTCACGCCGACTGTTGCGCAAGAACGCGAATGGCAGCACCAAGCCGCAGAGTGGCGCGAAAAGATCGCCGATGTCTGATTGAAAACCGAAGAAACGTGGGTTGAAAGCCAAGCGCGAGGACGCGCTTGCGTGCAAAAGGTGTGCGATTGTGCGTGGGTGTGTAGGAGAAGATTGCCACTGTTCAGAATAATCTTGGATTTTGTGTTGAAAGCGGTCGAAGAGAGTTTGAAAGCAGGCAGAGTTCCGCCAATAGACGAGATGTTCGGTTCGGTGATTTTGGTCTCCCCTTCAAGTGCAGCTGCACACGAACACAGACACCACTCGGCTGTACACAGAATCTGGAAAGTGCTAAGCGTGGACATCTATGTAAGCTATTAATAATATTTTATATCAAATCTGATCATTCGTGAAATTTTGAACTCTTCTTACGTATGTACACTCACAACTGTATCTAACTTAACTAGTTACTCTCTACTGACGTTATAGATTGGAATCGCCATGCGCCGCTGACGCCCAGAAGCAACCAAAATAGAGTTTCTTCTCGTCACCCGCTTATAGAAAGTTTCACCAAATTATTCTTGGTGCCGTTGAAAGGGTCGTGGGTGTTCGCTTTCGACTTTTCAACAATTCGCCACATCTACATGATTCGATGGGAGACGCCAAAGACACAGCTAAGCGCCCAGATGTAGCGGTGCTCCGTCGAACTCTGTGGTGTGAAAAGAAGCAGTGAAAAGCCAACAACTGCGTGGGTGCATCGTGTGCATCAACCACCCTGCACACCAAATTTTAGCTAAATCACCAACTGAACGTGAAAGAGGGCTGAACGTACGTCTGGCGGATGAAATCTTGTTTTGCTGCGGCGCGTCCTGCGCGTCTTTCTGGTGAACAACAAATTAGACTGCCGGTGCCTTGTGCACTGGCACTTTATCATAAGCCTTCTGATTCTTTCGTGATACCCACATGGAGCAATATGTGTTCGCGATGCACAAACCCGAGGGTCAAGACTTTTTCTTCCTGCTTTCCAATTCTCGTTCGGCAAAGTCCGGCATGAGGTTAGGGTGAGAAGATGATCGTTCTTCTGCAACATCGTATGTATGAAGCCTCTTTGTGATTGAGCCTGCTTTGATTTGAGCAGGCACGCAACGTACCCGATTCGTGGCAAGTGCGCAGTGAACTACTCGATGGCTTATGTAGGCATGCTCAACAATCTGGGACAATGCGGACCAGGACTGATGAGATCGTCTTGAAAACGCGGCTCGCTGACGGTGACAAAGAGATATCGCCGATCAGCAATAGCCGCTCCTGCTCAGTCAGACGTTGCAGGAAAGGCCAAGTCGTTATCAGTCTCGGATCTATCAGCTGCCGAACAGCTCGTGGAATGTGGAATTTCAAAAGTTCCTTGCAATTGCAACACGCTCAGGATTTCAAGAGACCTCGGGTGTCTCGACGCTGCTTGAAGCTGCACTCATGAACCAGTAAGGTATAAACATTCTTGCTGGCGATCAGCTTGCTCGTCTTTGGTGCGGCAAGCGGTTGCGGCTCATGTTCTGTCACCATAGCTCTGAGGCTCGAATTCTAGGCAGGCACGCAGAATTCCGCGTTCATGTACTGCCGATTTGGTTGCACTGAAACTCTGACCTCAGACTACCAAAACTTGATAGCACGTGGTTCCAATCATGATCGTCTGGTTGGCAACGTTTTCCGTGAGATCTAACGTCTCGGAGAACGTCATTCATTTCGGTAACCATCCGCAGCTGTTTCACGTGTCAGTTAGGCGTCCCTCAGAGATGCTCAATATGTCGTGCCAACTTGTGACCTGATCGTCCCGATTCTACGGACACTGTCCAACACAAGGTCGATCCGTCCAAACAATATGATTCCGCGCTTCACGTCTCTGATGCTTGCATGTCTGGACTACATAAGGCTGCTTCTGGCCCCGATCTGCGTGCTCGCCTCACCATCCGGGAAATTTCCATCTCTATCGCCTGCAAAAGTCCTGTAGATACCTCGCAACCTTTGCTGCTCTTCCAGTGGCACACTGGGGCGTGTGCTCTTGATCGAAGTTTCTAGATGCGCTTCGGTGACCAGCGTCTTGCTCTTCTTTGTCTTTTGCTCCGTGCCATTGTCGGTGTGAACGCCGTTAGGCGCAGCAGAAGTGAGGTGAGCAGGGAGAATGCGTCCAACCTTGGTCGTTGGCTGTTGACAATTCTTGAGCACCAGCTCAAGCTTCCGTGCCAACGCCTGCCTCTCTGCCCCGCTCAATGTCTTCTTGGCCCCACCAATAGTGGTAAATTTGACCGCACCATCCGAATCGTCTTTGTCCTGCTTTCCCTCTCCATCTTTCTCTTCGACCGCAGCGATGGATTCGTGAATCGCCTCCAAGTGAGCGTTGTACAGCAATGCCTGCAGATCGGCTCCTGAGAAGCCCTCGGTCCTCGTGGCCCACTTGTCCAAGTCCACGTCAGGATGCAAATGCACCTTTCTCGCAATGGCCTTCATAATATCCACGCGATCCTCCAACCCGGGCATATCGCACAGCAGCGACTTGTCCAAACGACCTGGCCTCAAGAGCGCTGAATCGATCAAATCCGGTCGACTGGTGGCAGCAAGCACGTACACGCCATCCAATCCTTCCGCACCGTCCATCTGTGTCAGCATCTGGTTGACCACGCGATCCGTCACGCCCGTACTGTCGTGACCACGCTTCGGCGCGATCGAGTCGAACTCGTCGAAGAACAGCACGCACGGCTTGGCTGCTTGTGCTCGATCGAATAGATCGCGGACAGATTTTTCGGATGCTCCGATGTACTTGTTGAGGATTTCGGGTCCTTTGACGCTGATAAAGTTGAGTCCACATTCCTTGGCGACGGCTGAAGCGAGCAGCGTCTTACCGCATCCTGGGTAACCATACAACAACAGACCGGAACGAAGTCGCAACGGACACGAGGCGAAAATTGCTGCGTATTTTGTGGGCCATTCGAGTGTCTCGCGAAGCACACGGCGCGTTTCGACCAGCCCACCAATGTCGGACCATGCGACAGAAGACTTTTCCAGCTTGACGTCTCGCAGTGATAGCGGGGTGAATCCATCCTGTGCTTGCGTAAAGTCGTCCATGGTGATCGATAGCGCCTCTCCTGCCTCTGCGGAAGAGCTGACAATACCATTCGCAGCCCCGTGTTGCTTTGCATCTTCAGCAAGCCCGTTGACTGCAGGAAGCGCTCGAGTTGCTTCACGACCCTGCTCTGCACTGCGAATAGCTGCCTGATGCGTCGCCCTCTCGACAAGGTCGCGCAAGTCGGCTGGCAAGTACCCTTCTGTCTGCGTCGCCAAAGTGACAAAATTGAGATCCGAGACCGCGTGCTCCCCTTGCTTGTTTGCGTTCTTGAGCTTCTTGCCCACCAGGTGAGACAGGATCTCTCTTCTGCCATCTTTGCCCGGTGGCTTGAGCTGCAAGTTATCCAACCACAGGTGACTCGAGTTCAACAAGCTGTGGACGCTGGTACTGCCCTGTGCAGTGGCAACTACAAACACAGCAAAATCCTTGACGCAGTCCCTAACCCTTGCAACAAAGGCTTCGGCCAGCTGGCGGGATCGCTGCGAATCGACATGCTCCATCTCGGCGGGGATGATACGATCAATGTTGTCGAGGATGAGCAGGCTGGGTGCTTTCCAGGCTGCATCGTTGAGCCATTCGGTGAAGCGAGCGCGCAGTACAGGCACGCGTTCCTCGCTGTAAGGCGAACAGTCGAAGTAGGAGGTGGCGAGACACAGGCGATAGTCGGACGAGAGATTGGCAGCAAGTTGCTTGGCGACCACAGTTTTTCCAGCACCAGGACCTCCGGAGAGAAGCAAGCTCGACGAGCCTTGGAATGGTCTGGCTTCAGCAGAGGAGCCAGCTACTGCCTCAAGAGCACGTGAACGAAAGCAGGTCGAGATGACATCTTGTGCATCGCTGAGGATGCGGTCGACACCTGCTAGATCGGATCCGTTTTCTTCGTTTGCTTCCAGGGACGAAGAAGGCGTGTTGGGCTGTGCTGCCACCTTGGCCGGCACTGACTTGGCGAATCCGGGTGGTGGAGGACCGAAGCGGACAAGATCGTAGTCCTGAATACCAAGCTGTTCGCGCAGACCTGCGCCAACTAGTACGTGTCGTTCTGGCCATGCTGCATCCGTTGGCACTCTGGCACCTGGTAGATCGTCGGCATTGACGAACCTCGCACTTGCTGTTGGCCTCACAGGCATCGTGTTTGAAGTACTGGCTGTATCTTTGTCGCCGTCATCGTATCCATTTGTGGTTGTTGCTACAGAGCTCTTGTCTCTACCTGCATTCGACATCTCCTGAGCACTGTTGTTAGTCGGACACGAGACTTTGGTGACGGAGAGGCGAGTATCCGGATAAACTATTCGCAGCTGTGAATAGCCGACAGCTGAACTTGGTGGTACAGCGACGCTTGTAGACAAGCTGTCGAGGTGGAGTCCCTGGGCAAAGCGTTGAGGTAAGACACGCCAGAGCAGCTTAGGGAGCGTCTGCCGAAGAGCTTGCACCTCACTTTCGGCTCCGGCTCCGTTTAGGGCTGGCCTGCTGGTTGGTTGCAAGGAGTGTTCCTCCTCCAACGATGGGTCTACGGCCTTGTTTCGCAATCTTGGAGCAATTATGACTTCAGTATCAGTTGAAAGGCGAACGGCGATGGCGGCGGCAACAGCCTCTGTGTCCTCGTTGTCCGGCTCAGCAGCGTCTACCGCAGTGGTGGTTGGGGTGGTCGAGTCGACGCGGAAGCGAACAAGCGTGTTTGCACCCCTGCCAACATGAACAGTGATGACCTGGTTGGTGGTAGCTGCACGCACTTGGCCGAGCATGTTGAGTTCCACTTCTTCGGCATGCAAGCTGAGGATCTCCCAGTCGTCGGCAGACAGCGGCGTCACGTCAATCTTGATGGCGGTGGGAAGAGGCGGAGAGCGGAGGAGACGCACCGAGCACGTGGCGCCGTCTGGCAAAGGTGGATGGAACGACGCTGCGAGAGAGGGAGAGATGTTGAGAACATCGGATGCGGAAAACTTGCCGTTGGCGGATGAAGCGGGGTTCTGCGAGAGAGAGTTCGCTACCGAAAGCGGTGCTGCGCTCATGCCTGACCATCCTGCATAGTACGGAAGGGCATTCTGGCTCGAAGATGGTGTGGGATGAATCTCGACAACGAGCGACTGTGGTGGGACGGCAAGGTCGACCAGTGGTGCATAGAGGCACATGGGTAGATGGACTAGCGACGACTTGAGGGTGGTATCATATTGAACCGTGACAATCGTCGACTTGGCCGATCGACCTTTTGACTTGGACGAGCGCGACATGGCCGTGGTAATCAAGACAAGCGCTGCGTGAGTATCTGCGATGCTGGAAGGTGAGAAAGTAGAAGAAGAAGATCAAACACGTTTGCAATATGTTCAGGCCGCGGGAGTGTGTAAGAGTTGAGCCTAGTGCATGATTTTGAGCAAAGGAATGGAGCTCGAGTTGTGTGAGGCCAAGAAAGTCTCTGGTGCCAAACTGCAGAGAGGTATTCGGCTTGATACGTCTACAAAGGTGAGATCGAAGCAGGTTGAGGAGGAGGAAGAAAGGTGGACTGAGCGTCGGAAAGTGTGAGTTGGACGGACAAGGGACCCCGCATTTGAGAATAGCGAAATGCTCTGGGAGGTTCTGTTTCTGGCAGAGTGATGACCGATGAGACCGGCAGGAAAGCTGCTTTACCAACCGGCCGCTGTATCCGAACAGCGATGAATCGTGAATTCCAATCGCGAAGTGAATCGTGAATCGTGAATCTGTGAATCTGTGAATCACGAATTGGTCTCAGTCGCGGCAGACCAATGATGATTGCGATGTTTGCTTTGCGTTTGTCTGTCACATTGAGCTGTAAGACCGGAAAGTGATTTCTAACCAAGCAAGATACAGAGATACACGCCGCGCCAGGCAAGCGAGACGAGAGCTACGAGTTTGAAAGCCACTCGTGACTGGCGCCTCTCGTGCTGTGTGCCTCCTTCTTGAGTCACGATTCGCGGGCGGCTGCATTTCCAAGTGTTAGAGCCTGCAACCCATCGTGATTAACGTGATTAAACCCCGATCGAATTAAGTCATGAGTCGGATCGGCATAAGAGTTTGGATGTGCAGTTTTTTCTGGTCGAACAGGCAGAAATTGCTCGCACGTCGCTGCCAACTCACGACTCGTGACTGACTGAGTGACTTAGCCAAGTCAGAGTCACTGAGTTTACAGTCGTCGTGAGTTGAACAAGTCGTGAGTTCACAATCACGAATCGTGAATCACAGAATGTAAAATGGTGAATAACCAGTTGTGAGTCCGTGAGAGCACCTCAGCTGTGCTTAAAGTGATTACTCGTGACTGGGCGGCGTAGTCTTGAGTTTTGTGAGCGTTTCATTTGATTCGTGATTGATTCTTCATGTTTCGTACTCTCACGTCTCAGACTAACTGGATCAATTTTCGGTGTGCTTTGATCTTTTCTTCTCAGGTCAAGGAGCCTACGAAAGTATCGGCAAACTTTGAAAACTCAGTCACGAGTGGCCAAGACAACCTACCTGCTCACTCTGGCTCAACAGATATTCGTGATTGGCCGTCGCATCTTGTGCACATCTCCACCATCACCGTACATCACTAGCCATCAACCAGCAACGCTGTCTGCTGTTTATTGTCTTTCAGCAGCAATCTTTGCCAGCAGCACCGCTCAGAACACGGTTGCATCAGCCATCTACTTTTCTCGGTCTCACTCGGCAATCGATTCTAGCATCTCGATTCTTGCCACTACTTAACTCCTCTCACATACACAATGGCTAACGCACAAGACGCCGCAGAGGCCAACATCCAGATCTGGAAGATCAAGAAGCTCGTCAAGCAGCTCGATGCTGCTCGCGGTGCTGGTACCTCGATGATTTCGCTCATCCTTCCACCAAGGTCTCAGATCTCCCAAGCTTCCAACATGCTTACCCAAGAGTACGGTACCGCTTCCAACATCAAATCGCGTGTCAACCGTCTCTCGGTGCTTGCCGCCATCACCTCCACACAGCAGCGTCTAAAGCTCTACAACAGAGTTCCCGACAACGGTCTCGTCGTATACTGTGGCACCATCCTCACCGACGAAGGCAAGGAGAAGAAAGTCAACTTTTCCTTCGAGCCTTTTAAGCCCATCAACACATCTCTTTACCTTTGCGACAACAAATTCCACACCGAAGCGCTAAGCGAGCTTCTCGAGGCCGATGCCAAGTTTGGTTTCATCGTCATGGACGGTAACGGTTCGCTTTTCGGTACGCTTTCGGGTAACACCCGTACAGTTTTGCAGAAGCTCTCGGTAGACTTGCCAAAGAAGCACGGTCGTGGTGGTCAGTCAGCGCTTCGCTTCGCCCGTCTACGTGAGGAAGCGCGTCACAACTACGTTCGAAAGATTGCCGAGCTTTCCACCCAGCACTTTATCACCGACAACAAGTGCAACGTCGCCGGTCTCGTTCTTGCAGGTTCCGCTGATTTCAAGACCGAGCTCAGTCAGTCCGACATGTTCGACTACCGTCTTCAACCCAAAATTGTCAAGATTGTCGATGTCTCGTATGGTGGCGAGAATGGTTTCAATCAGGCTATCGAGCTGGCCGCCGAGACGCTGTCCAATGTCAAGTTCGTCCAGGAGAAGAGACTCATCCAAAAATACTTTGACGAAATCTCCATGGAGACAGGCAAGTACTGCTTCGGTCTGGAAGACACCTTCAAGGCCTTGGATCTTGGTGCCGTAGAGACTTTGATCGTTTGGGAGAATTTGGACGTCACACGCTATGTGCTCAAAGACAGTGACGGCAGCCAGCAGGTTTTGATGCTGACCAAGGAGCAGGAGAAGGATCGCAGCCGCTTCATGGATCGTGCCACTGGCGAGGCCATGGAACAAGTCGAAGAACCCATGCCACTTCTCGAATGGCTTGCAGAAAACTACCGTCAGTTCGGTACTAACCTCGAATTCGTCACTGATCGATCGCAAGAGGGTATGCAGTTCTGCAAAGGATTCGGTGGCATCGGTGGTATTCTGCGATACAAGGTCGCCTTCGAGGACATGGCCGTATTCGAGGACGAGGACGAGTTCATGAGCGACGACTCGGACGACTAAGCGTGTTGCATGCATCAACGGATCACACACATTCTTGCCCCATCATGCTACGGTGACGATACCCTTTCCGCCTGTCTTGCTACTCCCGTTGCATCCGCATCTGCATCCGCGCCAGCACCAGCATTTCGACCTCATTTCGATGCATCTCGAGCAAAAGCAGCGTCTCAGCAGGCAAACACACTCTGCGTTGCCTATTGGCATCCAAGAGCAGTGATTCTTCGCCCGTTCCTCTTCAACTTCGTATCCGCATTTATCGCTCGTTCTATGTCATCCACTCCGAGTCGCACACTCTGTCGCGAACTCTGATATTCAAGCAACTGCAGCGTTGTGTGCATTTTAGAGTGTGTTGATGATGTATCCGTGTGGTCAAGCATGCAATCTGGCCAAGAAAACTTTCGTGATTCACATTATTGTCTAAGCAGACGTCTCATCGAGACGTTGGAATTTTGCTTGTAGCCAGTTCCTGTACATCTGCTTCCTCTCCTTACGGTTCACGATCAATCGACGATCAATAGCCATCTGTGTGGTTGCAAAGTCGTATCGTTTGGCTTGTTCCTTTTGCACTACTGCTGTCTCTATGCTTTCTTGAGCACTATCGCCGGCACCTTTCGAGGTAGGATTCAGGCTGTCCTCTTGGACTCGTGCATCGGTTTCTGTCGTGGTGTTGGTGGTGGTGCTTTGTGGCTCAGCATTGAAAATACTGAAGAGCTGTTCAGGCTCGAAAAAGTAGACTCGCGTACCGTCACCTCTCAAGTAGAAGTTGTCCTCCAACATGCGTCGTTTCTTGAATCGCAGTTGAGGTAAATCGTATCTTCCGTAGTCTCTGAAGAGCACGACTCCGCCGGGTTTAAGCAAGGATTTAATGTTGCTTACAGCTTGAGACCACTCGTTTGGATGCAAGGCGGAAAACACAAAGATCAGAACGATGATGTCGACAGATCCGGGTTTCAGGGATGGAGGTAACTCGGTGGGGCTGGAAAGGTCCCATACGTCAGCGTGACAGGTGGCACCGCCAGGGGGCGAAGCGTAGAGCGGATTGGAACGGACTACCGTCACTGCTTCTCGAGAGTAATCGCATGCATGTACGACCAGCTTTTCGTTCTGGTTGATCTGGAGTAGTGGGAAGACCGTGTTGCCTGCACCACACCCTACCTCCAAGACAAGTTTTTTCCCAGCATCCGCATAGCTCGCTGCCACCAATTCGGGAAACTCCAAGTGCAACCATTTGCGATCTTTGAAGAACCGATTCTCGTGCGAAGAGTAAAACGTATCCCAAAACTTGGCCGGCGATGCATGGTAAGAAGATGCCTCCTCCAGCGTAAGTTTGGTCTCAGCTTGACGAGCGAGGGTCGCTGCGACCTGGTCGTAGTACGACGCTGGTGGGGTGACGTGATCCCACGCATTGTGAGACCAAATATCCGAGTCGGTGGTCAAGAGGCGTGCTCCGAAGACGTCCGAGCCAGAGGCTTCGGGAAGCGAAGCCAGAATCGCCTCTGCTTCAGCGGCAGATTCTGGTCGCAGAGTTCGAGGTTGCATGATCGACGCTGATGATGAGGTTTTTTTCTTTAGTGATGAAGAGCAGCCGATTGACTGTGTGCTAGAGCTGTTGTAGGTAAGATCAAAAGGCACAAGATGTGTTTAATAGCAAGTTCAAAATGTGGATCGGATCATAGAAATCACAGGCACCGCAGTGCTGTCTTGATGTACGCAGGGGAAACGTGATAGAAGGAGACTGCCTATTGCATGCGCTTTGGAGTAGTGTAGTCAATCCAAGAGCATACAAGACGAAATCACAGCAAAGAATCGCCCTTTGTGTCAAACTTGGGAAAAGGTTGGGTATCATTTGGGGTGCCCCGCCCTGGTGCGAGGTGCGATGTGCGTGGTGCGTGTGAGATCTTACCCTTCTTGTGACTTCTGCTCTCCGCCCTCGAGCGCAGCGATGCCCTTCAATACGATCGGCTCCAGTCCTTTGGGCATACTCAACTTCAATGCTTCCTGCTTGCCCAATTCGCTCAACTTGCGCCACGTCTTTTTGATGATGTCGACAAACTTTTGTTCTGTATACTCTTCATGTTGTCCCGCAAACAACTCTAACTCGTCTTGAAGGAAGACAAGCACTGCAGCGTCTTCGAGGAGTTGGGTTCCCAAATCACCCGTAGGCTTTCCTGGATGCAGCTCGGTTTTGCTTACCCACTTGTGAACCCAGTCGGCGCTTGATTCGTCGACGCCGGCTTGCATGAGCAACTGCTTGGCGCGGTCAGCCTGGATCTTGTACAAATCTCGTCTCCACTTGAGGTATCCTGCTTTGCCCTCGGGGTAGGAAGAGCGTGGAGTGAGGAAGCGTTCCAGATGCTGACATCGTGCAGCGATGCGCAGAAGCTCGCCGGTCCGAACGATGGATTTGACATCGGACGTGGAAGAGGGTGAGACGAGTGCTGCGAACTCTTGGTATTCCGACGTCTCGAGTCGCAAACCGATCAGATGCGAGGCCCAATACTCCATGCTGTCGGCGTAGGTGAGTTCGTCCACCTTGGCCATCTTGATCTTGGTTGCATCGTGCTCAGATGAGTGATCACGAGTGCGGGCAAGATAGGCAGGATCGTTCTTGTGGCAGTCATCGACGGCTATCCGCGCCGCTTGAAACGCTTCGGTCGACATTTTGTACCAGACAGCGTCTAGATGAGTGAGGCTATCGAGGTTATGTGGGCCGATGGGAAGCAAGAACAGATAAGAAATTCTTGTGTGCTGTTCCATGTTGGACAGAACTTGCTGCCTGCGTTCATCATAACTTACATGCAAACCAGTCAAATTGCCAAGATTGAAAATCACGAATCAAATTTCACAGCCAGTCACGAGTTGTAAAGGCCCGTGGCTCAGACCTTGGACCCTGACTTTGGATCATTCACGAATCACTCGTCACTTGATTCGCCTTTCTCCCAGAGTGTCCTCATATGGCTGGCTGGCTGGCTGGCTGGCTCAGAGCGATCTCAGCTATCGCATCGTGGAACACAATCTCGACTCATTCGTGACCCGCCCTGCACGCAACAGACGTACAAGACGACCTATGCAGGCGAGCCGCCTTGAAAGGCGCCGCGTGGACTATCGTCATTGGCAGAGAGACCGCTTTTGATTCCGTTTGGGCGAGGCTAGCCTGGACCGACCTTGGGAATGTCATGATGCTCGGACAGCGACCCGAGATACTTGTTGAACGCATCCACCTTTTCTTTGTGCGAGGTGCGAGCTTCTTTTGCGATGCGCTGGTGCATGCGCTTTTTGCGAACCTCTTCGAACTTGCGCTCGGCTTCGGTCATCTTTCTGCCTTCTACAATGACACCATCACTATCGATAGCATCTGGCCTTTCGAGATCATGCTCACCGTCGTCCGTCGCTTTTTGTTTCGATGAGGAGCGAGATGCTGATGCGGACGTGGAAGCAGCTGCGTGCTTAGCGTCGTGTAAGAACGAGGATCTCACTTTCTTCTTCTTCCTGGGAAACGACAAACAGCAGATAGTCAAGGAGACATAGAGTCAGTCCGCTGCAAGCTTTGCATTCTTGCACTAAAAAGATGAGAGGCAGGAACTTACTTTTTCTTGTCCTTCTTCCCGTCCTCTCCCTTGAGCTTGAGCGATCCGCCAGGCTTGAAAGCGTATGCCGACGAAGATGATGCCGGAGCCATCGTTGCCCTAGGCACTCGCCTATGCAAGAGTGGATGTGACTGCAACTTTGGTTTAACGATGGTGTTATAAGGGCACGACGAGTGGTTCCTCTGTATTCATGATTGGCAAGAGTAGAAAAGGGCATGCAATTCCCGCAATTATTTTCTCGTACGATACAAAGCTGAGAACCAACTCGACCAAAGTCTGGACTTTATGATGTTTTGCCCCTTAACAAGCTGCTAAGAGAGGATGCAAGATTGGCTTTATACGCTCTTGATTCGATAATATCGAACAAGAACAAGCTGGCCATCGTCAGAACGGCAGGTGAGCGTGTCAGCGTGGTGCAAGGAGGAGGAGGAGGCGGCGGCTGGTGCGGCACCGTGCGACTCGGTCATCATCGAATGAATCACGAATGCTGGAAAAATTGCGTGGATCGCCTAGAAAAAGCGCCGGCAGATATTCACGATTAATAAATTCACGATTCACGATTCACGATTCACGATTCACGATTCACGATTCACGATTCACGATTCACGATTCACGATTCACGATTCACGATTCACGATTCACGATTCACGATTCGGGACACAGGTCCGCCTACAACACCCCCACGACCCTGGCCGAATTACAGTCACAGTCACGAGTATGTTTTTGGGAATCATGAATCACAGAATATGACTGACCGCATTTGTCGTCAGCAGATCATCCCTGAGTAGCTAAGCTCCTTCTTTTTGTCCTTCTCGCTTGCACCTGCATATTTGATCTTCTCGTCCGTCCTCATCCCTGCCTCGTCCTCGCATATGCACGCACACGGATGCTGAGAAGTAAATTGTCGGCAAAGTCCATCCGTCTCGCACGCTTTGATTGCCTCGCAACGCCCGCCACCATCAGGGCTTACTCTTCCAAGCCGCAAAAGAATCATCCTAGTCCTGTTGGATTCGTGGTGATTGCGATCGCTGCGTTTGGTTCATTTGCCTACATCTCTCGCACACGTCACGAGGATCCTCAGAAGCATCTGCGCGAGAAACGCATCCCTCACCCTAACCCACTCATTCCGCCTCGCTCGCAGGAACCGCAGTGAGATTTCGATTTCACACACATCCACATACCGCCGTACTAACTCGACCGTACTACGTTGCACACGTCCGACTGCTTGACTCATCTAACCCACCACCTCTTTTCCCACTCTCTTGTGCTTCCAACAAGCGGAAGCCTAAGAGAGCATCGTCGCATATCGACCGACTTCGCCCAACATAGACTGGTCAAAGACATTGCTCGGCAGGATGGGTCTGTTCGACAAGCTCAAGCACAAGAAGCACGAACCGGTCGAGGCAGCTCCTGCCCCTGCTGCTCACATTGCATCTGCACCCGCTGCTGATGCTGAGACTGGTGCTGGTGCCGTTGAGAAGGATACGCCACGATTCGACTCGTCCAAAGTGACGGTCGTCTTTGTGCTTGGCGGACCCGGTGCTGGCAAAGGCACCCAGTGTGCTCGTCTCGTACAAGATTACGGCTTTGTTCACCTTAGCGCCGGTGATCTGCTGCGTGCCGAACAGCAACGTCCAGGCTCCCAGTACGGTGCCATGATCGCCGACTACATCAAGGAAGGCAAGATCGTGCCCATGGAAGTAACCGTCGCTCTGCTTTCCAACGCGATCGCGGAAGCTCTCTCCAAGCAAGCCACTACCGAAGCCGATCACTCGATCCCTGAAGAGCACAAACTCAAATGGAGCGATGGCAAGGGTCGCTTCCTTGTCGACGGCTTCCCACGCAAGATGGACCAGGCGATCAAATTTGACGAATCAGTATGCGAGTCCAAGTTTGTGCTGTTCCTGCAGTGCAGTGAAGAAGTGATGCTCGAGAGATTGCTCGAGCGTGGAAAGACCAGCGGTCGCGCCGATGACAACATCGAGTCGATCAAGAAGCGTTTCCAGACCTTTGTAGAGACCTCGATGCCTGTGGTCGACTACTACCGAAAACAGGACCGCGTGGTAGAGGTCGACTCGATCAAGACGGTGGATCAGGTCTATGCCGAGATCAAGGAGGCTATGGATCGCACCTTTGCCAAGCTTGAGCAGTAGACAATTGGACGTTTTGACCCGGACAACTCGTCCTCCGCTTCTGAATGGTTCTTCTTCATGTGACAATCACAATCGCAAATATCACAATCGTGAATGTCAATCACGAATGTCGATTCGAACCAAGCCATCCTTGTGTGATGCTCAGTTGGAGCCAACTTTTCAACAAACTGCTGTGCATGCTGTGCAGGAAAAACTTGAATAAGCTGTGGGTTTGAGTTCCGTGGTAAGTTGACTCATAGTTAACCGATAGAATTTGGTGGGTCGTGCGTTGTGCTTGCTGTGCTTGCTGTGCTTGCTGTGCGTGTCTCGAGGCGCGTGTTGGGTTTCAATTTTGGCACAAGCACCAAGGCACAAAAACGAAACGCGGTTGCGAGGTGTTGGTCTTGTCTCGCTTCTAAACTTGGTGAGCTGGTCGTCCTCTTCTTTCCGTTCCATCATCACATCGAACCATCCACTCTGCTACGATCGCCATATGTCTGAATCAGCAAGCTTGTCGAGTGGCGCATTGGCTGGTGCGCCCTCTTCCAGCTACGCAAAATACGCCAGTCTCCCGGACGTCGATACCACCGCACCGGACGTGTACGAATACGAAGGGGCAAACCGCGATTCGAGTCGTGCTGGTCGACAACGCTCGCACAGACAAAGAGGCGATCGTGACGGACAAAATAGCGATTCAAATTCATCCAGCGACGATTCGGAACGCATTGCTAACCGCAAGCATGCGGGCGAGGGTAAAGCAGGCGCCGGTCCCGACGATATTGATAGCTCATCGTTGCGTGTCAACGATGCAGCTGCCAAGTTCAGCGGCGCGACACACCTGGAGGCGAACTCTACGGACTTTTCTGGTCGGCTGCAAGGAAAGAGCAGGAAAACAAGGAAGACGGAGGTGACAAGGCGAAGAGATGCAGGAATTGAAACGACGACTTACGCGCTGGATGGTGAGGTCACAAGAGGTGAAGAATCGGTGGTGGATCGTCTGCGTAGGCTCAAGTTTGAAGCGAGTCAATTGGAGGAAGAACTGGATGCTGCTGCTGTGTCGGACAGAAACACGACAGCGCAAGGAAAGACGTCGACAGAGC
Organism: Mycosarcoma maydis; assembly: GCF_000328475.2. Lineage (NCBI taxonomy): Eukaryota > Fungi > Basidiomycota > Ustilaginomycetes > Ustilaginales > Mycosarcoma > Mycosarcoma maydis. The sequence goes on from NC_026489.1 coordinate 314,197, forward strand.
AGGTAGACCACGCCGAAGTGGTAAGCCAGCTCAAAGTGCTACAAGACCAACTCGCCAGAATGCCGTCGCCACTGGCATCGACGACAGAGGAGGACAAATTAGACAAGGAATCCATCCGAAGATTGATTCAGCAGATCAAGCAACCGTCTGCCGTCAGCTCTGACGCTGCAGATGCTGCTGTGGCTCCACTTACTGGCACATCAGCTTCGGCAACGTCCGAAACGCGACGCACTGTCGACATGGCACATTTGGAGGCACGACTGTCGGAACTCGAATCCACGCTCGGACTCGAAGAAGTGCTCTTGGACGAATCGAAACCAGTATCACGTCCGGTGCTACCCACACTTTCTCGGCTGGAACATCAACTATCGCTGCTTTCACAGCCTCGACACCTGGACGCCATCAGTCGACGCGTCAAAGTGCTGGTCACCGAGATGGACCGTGTTCACGATGTACGTCGCAAACTTGGCACCACCACCACGGCGGGTGGCGATACCTTGTCAGCCATCGAGCCGTCTTCCACTTCTACACCAGCACTCACGCCGACCGACCTGACCAAGCTCCAACACCTCTTTGACGTATCAACACGCCTTGAGCCTCTTCTTCCGGTGATACCTAGCGTCCTAAGCCGACTTCAGACGCTGTCCGAACTCCATTCGTCGGCAGCCCACTTCGGCAGTACACTGCAGGAGTTGGAAGAGGCAAATGAAGAAAGACAGCGGCAGGATCACGAATTGAATCAATTGTTGCAAAAAATGGAGGTAAATATGGAACAGACCCAGAAAACGGTAGAGGCGAACCTTGTCTCCTTGCAGAGTAGGATTGAGGACGTCGCGGCGAGGTTGGACAAGGTATTACATTGATCTTTGTAGCGGCGAAAGGAGGTGTTGGCTGAGAATGAAAGCTGCGCATCTCTGATCTGTTGCGAAAGCGAGAAGGGTGTTTACGTTGACCGTCTTGGCATGATGGAATGATAGGATTGTGTCGATGAGGAAGACGTTCAAGATCTTGCCCGTCACCAGATCGCATCTATCATGGGGCACAGCGGGATCAATAGCCTGCACGTCAACTCTGCAATGACCATTGTCCTGTTTTTATTTCTACTACACTGATCCTGCAGATCCACGATAGTGTTGTTACCTTGGGCCGTCACACGAACGGCTAATCGCGGATTTGGGTTAAGCGGAAGACGCGGTGCCTTGAGCGCCAATCGTGATTCGAGAGCGTCGAAGATCCATCGTGGATTAGCACTTTTCTTGGCGTTGTTCATGTATGTGTGTGTGTGTGTTTGGGGGGTTTTTTCCCGCTCCGAGCAGGAATTTCAAAAAAGGCTTTTCCGTCTTCTTTCTGACTCGAATTTGCAGCATCGTGATTCGTGATTCTGATTAAACTCACTCGGTTGAGATTTCACGATTGCCACGAGGCAGCCAAGCAAGCACAAATACAGAATCACGAATGTCACGATATGTTCATGCACGAGTAAGTCGTGAGTGCAACAAGGCGAGCTCAGTGGCGAGCGGCGAGCAGCGAGCGATACAAGCTGTCTTATGCTTCTGTGCAAGGAACAAGACCCTGGCTTGATAGTGTTAAAAGCGGAACAACGTGGCTGAGCTCAAGGGTTTATGTATGAATGGGCCCCAATATCCTCGATCCCACTTCCATCATCACTCGATCCAACTTGCGACAGTCACGATTGTTGTTTTCTGGAAACACTCGGTCGTCTTCAAGCAGCACTTGATTGACCTTGGTGCCATCTGGCTCTTGTCCTGTTTCCGATTTTGAAAACGGAAGATCAACATCGCCGCTTCTCCCAACTTTGGCCTGTGGTCTATCCTTCCATCACCAAAGACAAGATGGCGACGGTACCATCATCCCAGCTCGATGTCGAGCACCAAACCGCGGATCACGACCTGAAAATCGACTCGTCCGATTCCACGGACGAATCGTTTATTAGCGATTACAAACGCACCATCCAATCCTCGCCTATTCTCCGCCAGCTCGACGTCGTGGCCTCGAAACTGTCCGTGTTTCGCATCGAATCCATCTCGATCCGACCGCTCATGCTCTCGGAACGAATCGGTCGCGATTGGTGGAGCGTCAGCTTGATTTGGTTCTCGTGCAACGTCAACGTCCTCTCCTTTTCCGCTGGAACGCTCGTCTCGTTGCTCGAGATGGATATGAAATCGGCCATGTTGACAACCCTCTTTGTCGGTGGCTTTTGCTGCATCTTCCCTGCCTACTTCACCCTCTTCGGTCCGAAACTGGGCATGAGGCAGATGATCCACTGCAGGTATTCGTTCGGATACTTTGGTGCGAGCTTGATCAGCTTGCTCAATTTGGCGACCATGCTGGGCTACTGCATCCTCAATTCGATCGTGGGTGGGCAGACGTTGTCAGCCGTTAGCGCCAGAGGCGATGGCACTTCGACCTTGACTCCGGATGTGGGGATCGTGGTGGCAGCCTGCATCGCCCTCGTCGTCTCGTTCAGCGGTATCCGGGTGTTGCACTACTTTGAACGTTTCTTCTGGGTCCCCACCTTGATCTGCTTCGTCATCCTCATCGGTAAGGCCGGTACAGGTCCACAGGCCCTGCATGTCGCTTCCAATCAACCCACCGCTACTGCTTCGTCGGTCTTGGGCTTCGCCGCCATCATCGCTGGCTTCATCCTTTCCTACTCGGCGCTCGTCTCGGACGTCTCGCACTATCTACGACCAGATGTTTCGCCACACAAACTGTTTTGGTCGGTCTACTTTGGCTTCTTCCTTTCGTGCGTACCGTTCATCATGATCGGTGCGGCATTTGCTTGTTCATCGTACGACAACCCGGTGTGGTCGGACGCTTTGTCCGTCTCCTCGGGTCAGTTCTTCCAACTCATCCTCGCTGGCTCGTTGGGCAACTTCGGTCGCTTCCTCGTCGTCTTGCTTGCTCTGTCGGTGTGTGGAAACATTTCGGCTACCATCTACAGCATTGGTCTCAACTTTCAAACCTTGCTACCGTTCCTTGGACCCGTCCCACGATTCGTATGGCCGCTCTTTGCATTCGCCATCTTTCTTCCCCTGGCCATTGTTGGCCATAGCAAGTTCTACGAGACTCTGACGGATTTCACGAGCGTCCTTGGTTACTGGGCAAGTCTATACGTGGGTGTGGTCACCGCTGACCACGTCATTTTCAGAAAGAGAGATTACACGAGCTACAATGCTAGACATTGGAATCGGTGGGGACAGCTGCCGCCTGGCTTGGCTGCTCTAGCCGCCTGCTGTATCTCGTTAGCTGTCGTCGTACCGAGTATTGACCAAGCCTGGTTCCAGGGCCCCATCGCCAAGCGGAGTGGTGATTTGGGTTTCGAAACCGGTTTGGTGGCAAGCATCGTACTGTACGTCCCACTCAGGATGCTGGAGAACAAGGTGTTTGGAAGGTAGCACTGGTCCAACCTTTGTTTTCGAGGCCAGTAGAAACTTGGTCGTGTTGCCATTCTCATGCTGTAACGGGACTTGACTCTCCAAGTTCAAGAGCAAACTTCTCTGTGCTCATTGATCGATAGAGCTCAAGCCAGGTGTATCACTCTCCTAGAGGACAAGACGCTTTGTAAAATGTAGACAAGAGATTCGTTAAGCACAGCACCACACGGTCAAGTGAAGCCTGATTTGAGCATTCCTACCCACTGCTTGCATTACCGAGTTGTCTTTCGATCAAACGAAAATGCGTTACCTCTCGCACTTGCTTCACCCTCGTCCATTTCGTGGTCTAGCCAGCGTCGACGAGCTCTAAAAGAAAAGCCTGAATGGATAGCTCGGATTCTTCGTCCTGAAGATGAAGAACAGCAGACTGAAAGTAGCCAAGAAGATGGCGGACCACACATACACGCCTGCCCTCTGCCTCGTTGGATCCCTCTGAGCCGGCACCAGCACGGTCAATGCGATGAAGCTGAATGCCAACAAGGAGTAGATGGCCGCGACGATCTGCGTCTCCACACCATATTGATTTTGGAATCCGCCTGCAAAGTACTCTGGTTTACCCCCTGCCTTCATTGCGATGTACGGTGCGCCACGGATCGAGTTCCACATGTAGCCAGAGTTGAAGACGATCATGCTTCCGATGCAGAGCAACATCCAGATCGGTTTCGATGAGGTGAATACCCCGGAAAGATGAGGGCCAATGAAAAAGATGGCTCCAGCGACCATGATGGTGCTCGTAGCGATGACGATGATGAGTTTCCGGTTGAGTGGCTGTTTGTAGGTGAATTTAGTGTTGAGCAGTTTGTTGAGATGGTCGGCGACATCTGGTGCCGAGAAAGATCGCTCGTTGAAATCGAACGAGACGTGATCCGGCGAGCCATTGCTGGCCGTTGGCGCGGGGAAAGTGTAGAGTACGGGAGCGTGTTGCAGCTGATACCGAGCGAAGACGCCTTGGGCGCGACTGAACTCGGCCTTGATGAAGACGTTCTTCGACTTGACCGACTTGTTCTTGTTCCACTGCTGGGCGAGCTTTTCGAACTCGGGTTGGAACACTTGACATGGTGGACACTTGATGCCGCCCGTAGTGGTGGTGAGCAATGCGGTGACAGCGTAGTCGCGTGGAACCTGAATGATCTGGGAGAATTCGTTGGTGTCGACATCGATAAATCCCTGGCTCGAAGATTGGATTCGCTTGAAGAGCGCCTCCTGCTCTTTCGCCTGACGCTGTGCAAAAGTGCCAGTGACCTGGCTCAAGGCGAGAAACGACAGCAATGCTAGTAGACCATAGCTGACCAGTGAAGCTATAGATGCCCTCATCTTGTGATGATGACCCAAATGTTGAGGCAAACGAAAAGGATGGCGAAATGGTGCAGAGAGGAGCGAAGAGAGACAGCAAGTGTCGGAAACCGTCGAGGTTCCACGTCGGAGCTCAGCAGCGTCCGTGCGGCGGAGGGCTTCTTCTTCTCGCACGGAACCACGATCTGACAGTCACATACACCAAGTACGCAGTAACACACTAACAAGTCACGAGTGTACCTGTACCCTGTACAAAATCACGAATGTCCGTAGTCGCACGTCGCGGGTATTTTCAGTCTGCATTTCTGAACCACTTTTCTTCAGTGCTTTCTTTTCTTTTTTTAGGCTTTTGTCTTTACATATTCACGATTCACGATTGATATTCGTGATTTGTGATTCGTGATCCGCTTTCCTGGCTCGGACCAAGTCACGAGTTTCCTCAGATGCTGTACACGGTAAAGTTACTTGAGAAAGGGTCCTGCCCCTGTCACGGGCAAGCAATGGTGAATGTGAGCTGTCCAGATGGAGCAAGACCAAGGGTGTTCAACCTACATCAACCCATACTTCTCCATCCTTTTCTTCTTTCAGGAGTCCTAGGTCCTCGCACTAGCACATCCTTGGACTCTCAGCGCTGCTTTTGGTCATCCAGGCTTCTGACTTTCGCCATCGACGCCGTTTCTACCTGGTGAGGTCAGTGGAGCCATCATGCAGCCACGCCAAGGCAGCACTAGCAGGTCACAACTACCTACCCAAATCACCATCACGCAGGCTAACGGTCAGAGCCCTGCGCACGACATGCAAGACCAATCTGATTCGACGTTCTCCGCCCAGCCCTCGCCTGCGCCTCTCACGCCCCGTGCCTCCACCTTCAAGCTCCCTGATGTCGCATTCTCTTCAGGCGCTGACGGCAGGACACCTTCGGCCACGTTTTCGGCCTCCATGGACCCTGAACGTACATTAGCGAGCGGATCATATACTGCACCAACCTCTCCGACAGTCTCTAGCTCCATGGTGCGTACCAACACCATCGGGGCAACCGCAATCGCAGCTCGCTTGGATTCATCAAGCCTAGATCGAGCGCCGAGCGCACACGCCGCCCTGAACAGCAACACCAATGGGCTTGGCATCTCGGCAGCAGATACAGAAGCTGCAGCCGGTAGCTTCAGTAGTGGTGCCAACGCTTTGGCGACAAATTTAAACGGCAACACCAATGCTGGCGCTTCCACATCGGGCGGCACCAAGGAAACGTGGAAGCGACGCAAGCAGGTTCTCCTTGCTGAAGCCAAAGACCACACCGTCGCTGACCTACAGCTGCACGGTCTGCGCCCACCTCCTTACAGCTATCACCCGTACTACCAAAATTCCTCCATTCTCGGCCAAACGGTAGGCCAACTCACAGCGCATACTGCGAGTACTTCGCGCGATACGAACCCCAATCAAGCCACATATGCTTCTTCTCGCACCGCCATCTTACGACCCGACGATCCACACATTCGCAATGATATCATACGCATGATTGATCAGTGGCTTGCCGACGAAGGCTTCGGCGCTACACGACAGCTGCTCATGGAAGAGGCGGGCATCAAGCGGCGTGAGCGAGAGGAAGCAGGCCTCGACGCACGCAAGCTCCGCGGCCACATTCTCGAAGGCGACTGGCCCGAGGTCGATAAGCTTCTGCAGAAACCGCTGGTCAAGAACCACAAGGCCTTTCTCTACGCAGTGTACAAGCAGCAGTTCTTGGAACACATTGAGCATCGAGAGTTTCAAAAGGGGTTCACCTTCTTGAACAAGAGATTGAAGCCTTTGGAACACTATCAGCCACATCCGTCCGAGTACAGAGATCTCTGCTATCTCTTGTCTGCAAAAGCGGTGACCGATGCACCTTCCTTTGCGTCGTGGGAGGGTATCCAGCCGGGGAGAGAAAAGTTGGTGATGGAGTTCGCCGCGATGCTGGAACAGGACTGGATGGAGAAGGAGGCTGGACTTCCAGGGTCTGCTTCGACTAACACCACTAGCGGAAGGAGCGAAAGTAGAGAGCCATCGGAACTGATGGACGATGGCTTCATGACTGATAACATTGCCTCTGGAAGCGCCTCGAAGAGCGCAACCGCCAACGGCTACACCTACGTGCCACCTCATAGGCTGCTCACGATGCTGCACCAAGCCGTCGCCTACCAAGTCGAGTTTGCACGCTACCACCCCAAGAAGGCACCCGTCATCTCTGGCCTTCTGCACGATTACACTGGCTTTATCGTCCCCAATTCCGTCGCACACACGATGCGAGGTCATCGCAAAAACGTCAAGAGCGTCCGTTTCGTCGGCGAAGAGGGCCGGAAACTCGTCAGCGGTAGCAGCGATAATACGGTTCGTTTGTGGAACTCCAATACGGGTCAATGCGAGATGGTTCTCGAAGGGCATCGTAGTCGAGTATGGGATGTTGACTCTACACGTACCGGTGGACATGTGGCTTCTGCATCGGGTGACTCTACAGTCAAAGTGTGGGAGGTGGAAAGCGCTCAGTGCAAGGCTACACTGAGAGCAGGCGTGGGGGACGTCTACAGCTGTCGTTTCCATCCTGACGAGAAACACATTGTTTCGGCCGGATACGACAAGCTGGTCAGGATGTACGATGTCGAAACGGGGTCGATTGTGAAGACCTTCACGGGCCATCAGCTGGGCGTTTCAAGTGCAATCTTCAACCCGCTCGGTAACCTCATCGTCACAGCGTCCAAAGACACGACCATCCGCTTCTGGGATGTTGTTTCTGGGCTGTGCATACGCACCGTCACTGGTCACCTGGGTGAGGTCACCTCGGTCGAGATCAACGAGACAGGCACACTGCTGCTCAGTTCTTCCAAGGACAACTCCAACAGGCTCTGGGACCTACGCATGCTTCGGCCATTGAAGCGATTCAAGGGCCACCAGAATACGAGCAAGAACTTCATTCGTTCCAGCTTCGCCCACACCTCTCTGCTTGTTGGCGGCTCCGAAGACGGGCTGATCTACATGTGGGATCAAGAGTCGTCCGAAGTGCTGCAGACGCTGGAAGGTCACGGAAGGGATACTTTGCATCCCATGAACAAACTTGCCGGGACAAACGGGACAAATAAAACGTCAGTCGTGTCCGACTTGACTTCATCGCTATCGACAAACAACAATGTGGCATACGGAGCGGTGTGGAATAAGGCCCAGAGCTTGCTTGCGTCGTGCGGTGACGATGGGACGGTCAAGACGTGGATGTGGGATGAGGGGAGGGACTCGGAGGCTAACGCGGATCTGGCTAGGAGAGCGAGCGACGAATGACGATCCAGTCGTGCTTTGACGTGCCAAATCAAGGCTCAATCCACTCCTCACATCAATAACATACGTCGCTTGAGTAGATCTGACCAGCGAGATCACATTGAGTCGTGGATACAAATACAAAAGTAATACGGATGTGAGGGTAAGATCCAATCAGATCAAAAGCTAAGATCGACCTTATGCTGAGGCGGCACAAACGGCAAAGAGCTGATCGGAGGAGCATCCTTGGCGACTCCGGTCCACTGTGGAATCCTCCTCTCCTTCCTCTCCTTTCCGTCGGCAGTGATTGATACCTTTTCTACCTCCTTGGAATTCTCCGACCTAATGTCCTTGATTTTCCTGGACTTTTCACTACCGATGCCCAACTGCGGTGTCCCCTTCTCCAGCCCCTCCAACAAAATACACGCCTTGCAGACCGTGTTACTTGAAATGTACCCACATCTCAGACAGTTTTGCAGTTGCGTCTTTCGACTCTGCTTTACTACTTGGGAAACCTTAAGATTCTGACCGGATTGGATGATGTCGACGATCGATGAAGGTCGAATGGCTTCTAGGTCCTTTAGGAAAGTTCGTGCGTATCCGCGGTACGCATTAGGCGAGTAGATGCATTCCGTGGAGAAATAGTCGAGCTTTTTAAAGTAGGCGTACATGACGATTTCCTTTTCGTAAGCGTACATGAAAGGTTTGCTTCGTCGAATGCCGCTTCCTCCTACGCCGATGCCGTTGGATCCACTGGACCCACAGCCTTCTTGATGCTGGTCGTCTTCCGATCCGTCGGGTCCCTTGGTGACAATGTCAGTGCAACGCTCGAGTCGAGCAATGTCTCCACGAAGAACGTTCATCAAAACTGTCTCTGCAACATCATCCGCGTTGTGACCCGTGACGATATGGTCAACTCCCAACGCTGCTGCACCTCGATCGAGCGCTTGCCGACGAAACACACCGCAGAATGTGCAATTGTTCTTCCGCCCGACACTCTTGACTATATCGTCCATCGTCCAGCCGTATAGCTCTCCATAGCCGAGCACTTTCAGTGGCAGCTGATACTGCTGCTGATTGCGTTTGACCGTCTCGAGCGAATCATCTCGATATCCAGTGATGCCTTCATCGATGCTGAGCAGGAAAAGATCAAGTCCATAATCGTATCGTTCGTTGAGCACTTTCATGCAATGCGCTAGCACCGTCGAGTCTTTGCCACCAGAAGCGCCTATTGCGACGCGATCTCCGCGCTTAAACAGGTTGTTGGAGACAATGGTGTGATGCACCTCGGTCTCAAATACGTAGAAGAAGCATTCCTTGCAGATTTGCTGGGCTGTCTTGGGTCGACGCAAGACTGCTCGCTCGGCGTTGCAGATGACGCAGAGCTTTGGCGCCATCGTGCTGCTTATGGAGGCTATAGTCTTTCTTGCAGCTGATGAAAGGAACGTATGTATGCCTCGACACGCAGAGCTACGGATGATGTCGTGATGTGTGGGGCAGGGTGTGGCGAAGGCAAGGAAGGGTCTTGAAATTTATCTGCTCTCCTTCCAGGTCTAAGAAAATGTCGATTCCGAGTTCCGGGGAAAAGGTTACTCCACTCAGACGATGGCTGTGATTCACGTCACGATTCTTTTCCAGAAAGTTTCTGGTAGTCGACCAAGACCGACACAAGCACGATTGAATGCACAGGACAAGCGAAAATAGCCGATGGCTTTCTGGATAGCATGTTCAGCTTCAGGACAATGCAGAAGAGGGATGCCCGCGGGATGCCGACCGAGGACGATCCCCTTCTGCCCTCATCAGTCCAGCATGACAGCGAAGGAGCCTCAACCAATCCGACCTCACCGTCTCAGGAGGCTGGGCCTTCCACCCCAAGGACCGCCATGAATGCTAGCTCTTCGATGGTTGAGGCCACATCTGCTTCTTCATCCGGCTCATTTGTGTCTAGTCTTATCGCGGATAATCCCATCTTCTCGGGAGGTCTGGGCTTGATGGTGTTCGGAGGCGCTGTCGCCATGACAAGAAGAGGCGTCAAGGTGGCAGCATCTACGGCGCAAAGAAGGTTACTTATATCGCTCGAAATACCATCAAAAGATCGAGCGCATCCATGGTTCTTGCACTGGATGGGTGCTCAAGCACAGGCGCAGTCGATGAGGCAACGTGGCCTGCTGGGCAAGCAGAAAAAAGAAGGCCTTGTTGACTTTCTCGGGCTGCGAGACCGTTCGGCAGAAACCCTATCCGCATCTTCCAGCAAAGACAGGGCGCATGATCCTTTGTTGATTGCATCGAGCGGCTCATCAGTCTCACCGGTACGCATTCTGAGCCACGAGTTGTCGGTTGAGACCAACTATACTCCGCACGCATCGGCTTCGACGCCCAATGCAGAAGCTGCTGAACGCGGCAAGGCTCGATTTTCACTGGTGCCTGGTCCAGGAACGCACTGGTTTCGATATAGAGGGGTGTGGATGCGTCTTACTCGCGAAAGAGACGGTAAGATGGTTGACCTTTCAACGGGCGCGCCGTGGGAAACCGTCACGTTGACAACACTGTTCGCGTACGCCCACCTGTTCCCTCAGCTTTTGGAAGAAGCAAGGCAGCTGGCTCTCTCCTCGACTGAAGGCAAGACGGTCATCTACACTAGCTGGGGACCTGAATGGAGACCGTTTGGTCAACCAAGAAGGACAAGAGAGCTAGGCAGCGTCGTGCTTGGCAAGGGCAAGAAAGAGGCTATTGTCGACGATGTGAAGCGTTTCCTATCGCGCGATCGATGGTATGCAGAACGCGGTATTCCATATCGGAGAGGCTATCTTCTACACGGAGCGCCAGGCAGTGGAAAATCGTCCTTCATCACCGCTCTGGCTGGGCACCTGGATTTCAACATCTGTTTGTTGAACCTGTCAGAAAGAGGACTCACCGACGACAAGCTCAACCATCTGTTGTCCAACGCTCCCGATCGGTCCATTTTACTGCTCGAAGACGTCGATGCAGCCTTTTTAGGCAGACAGCAGGCTGCCGAGGATGGCTATCAAGCATCGGTGACGTTTTCTGGACTGTTGAATGCGCTGGACGGTGTCGCCAGCGGTGAGAGTCGGATCATCTTTATGACGACCAACCACATTGAGAAGCTGGACCCGGCTCTGATTCGACCTGGGCGAGTCGACATGATCGCTGAGCTTGGAGACGCCGAACGCGAGCAAGTGGAGGAGCTCATGGTACGTTTCTACCGCACAACGATGCGTGAGATCAGGATCAAGCAGGCCGAAATCTCACCAAACGCTTTGGAGGCTTCGAAACCGCTTCTTGCAGCAGCTGCCGGCTCGACTGATCATGCTTCGGTCCTGGAGTCTTACAAGAGCCTCGAAGCTGTGTCCGGCCTTCGAGCGGCTGTGCAAGAGGCTGATGACGAAGTTCGACAGCTCGCGGCTGATTTTGGTGGAATAGTCGAGGAAGAAGCAATGGCGCGTCGTGCAGCTTCGGGTCTTGGACCCGACGGAAGACAGGCCGACAGTGCGTACGGAGGACCCGAACAAGCTTCCTACGCCAATGCTCCGATTTTGACTCAGCGCGTCCACCGACCAGCGCCGTCTGCGAGCGGAGGAGTCAGCATGGCCGAGCTGCAAGGTCTATTCATCCGCTTTCCCGACGATCCTCGAACCGCAGTTGAAGCCTTTGTCAGCGAAAATGCTTCTCGACGCCACGCAAATAGTGCTTAGACTGATATGTGCTCGATCTCGGTCATCGGCACTTCCGATATCGATCTGCAAACGCTCCCATTTTCATTCCTCGTCGCATTCCGTATCCATCCTGTACTTTTATCCCGCCAGTGCCACTCATCTACAGGATATACTATCTACGTGCTGACAACTCTGTATGTGCTTCTCTAATATTTCGAAGCGCATGAGGCGGAAGACAGAATCGGGGGAATCGGGCAATAGTGGATGCTTTCAATCTGAATCGTGAATCAATCACGAAATCGAGAAATGCATACGACAGCTGCGATTGCGATTTTCTTTCGTGCCCTCAAATTCACGATTTCTTGATTTGAGTCTTTTCTCTTGTGTCTCGTGCCTCTTTTCCTGGTTTGCTCATTCTTGACAATCACGAATCACGAATCTTGAATCTTGAAGATTCATGATTGAGTCGTGCGTCTCGGCATGAAGCACAGACCCGCAATTTTCCATTTGAGTTTTGCTGAATGGCATTCACGATTCGTGATTTTCTGTGATTCACGATTCACTTCCTTTTTTTTGTTTGCTGAAGGCTCAGATACATGGTCATCGATATACTCACGACCCTAAAGCAGATCTAACGCCTCTCGCTCTTCCTCTTGGCTTCATTTACGGCTGCCTGGTAAGATAACCACACCCACACCATTTGAGCTCGCATCGTCGCCTTTTCCTCTGCCAGTCTGCGAGAGACGCAGCAGCTGCATTCATCTCGCGGACTTTCAAGATCATCCTGCGACTCGAGCTCAAGATCGGTTCTCGTCAAGAGATCTGATCTCTGCTAAAGAGAGCCAGGCATAAGGTGGTTGTTGGCTAGTCAACCTCTCTTTTCGTTGCAGCTATTGCCGCAGAGCTTTTCAGGCTGATGCGTTCCAATCTCAGCCACACCGACGCATCACCTCGAGACTCAGCATCGAATCCCACCGACGAAGCACAACCCAATTCGTCATCGACTTTCGCTGCATTTCCACACGACCCTGCATCGTCCTCGCCAGCCAACGTCGGCCACCTTGCATCTGTGCTCACTACAGTACGAAGACCAGCGCCTTCGCCTGCGAACAGTCCGGAACTCAGACCCACCTCTCGCTTTCCTGCCACACTTTCCACACCCGCAGAGCATAAACGAACGTCCGTATACAAGAGAGCTCGGACTGTGAGCCCCATCATCGACGAAAACAGCAGCGACGTCGAGAACGAAGTCAGATCGCTGTATTCACAATCCGCAAGCGATCTCGGTGAGCCCGACCACCTAGACGCCATCTCCTCGTCGCAACCCACGCCCCTCCGCCAGAGCATTTCATCTGCCGATATTTTGAATCCGCCACATATCATGTCTAAATCCGATCAGAACATTGAAGGACTCATGACCGAAAAATCTCTCAGCCTCAACGACGGTGCTGCTGCCGCTGCTACCAACACCCTCACTGTTGAGACGATGGTGAACGAAGAGCCTCCTTCGTATTCCGAGGCGGTCCAACCTCTACCTTTCACTGCACAGGCTCTTGACATCACCGTGGCAGCCAGGCCGACCGGTCAAGAGCAGTTGGACCGCATTCGACCCATGAAGAATCTCCCTCTCCACACTGGCGATGTATGGTATCTTGTCAGTCGCAAGTGGTATCGTCGTTGGGACGCCGCTTGCACCGAGCGACGTGATTCCGATCCTGCCGAAAAACTGGATGTCCCCATCGGCCCCATTGACAATTCGGACCTCCTTGACCCAGACTCGACCTCCTTTGTTCGTCTCAAATCAGGTATCAACGAGCATGTCGACTACGAGATGCTGCCTGAAGAAGGCTGGAAGCTCCTTGTCGCATGGTACGGAAGCAGTGGGCCCGCTTTTGCACGCAAAGTCATCGACGGCCGCTGTCCAGGTCAGGAGAGCGTCGAATTCTACCCTCCCATCTTTCGTCTGCTCAGGCTTGTCGAAGATGACAGCACACAGGGCTCGGGCGTCCCCCCCTTCAGCCTATCAGTCAGCACAAGCCTTGCTGAGCTCAAAGCGATGGTCAAGATGGCGTTCAACCTTGGTCAGGTTGCCGACGTTGATATCAGACTCTATTTTTTCCCCGAACCATCAGACCAGGAGCTTCAGAGTGGACTCGTTGGCTTTGCAAGACTGGATGAGGAGGGTGTGAGCATCATTGACGCCCGTGAAGACAAGCCTGACAGCTATCAACCCAACGTCTCTCTAAGATCGATCGGGATAGAGGAAATAGAAGTCAACCTTCTCGTCGAGATCCGCCAATCAGGACGCTGGCAAACGGACCCTGCTCCTGCTGAAGCCACAGCTTCTTCGGTCAAAGGCGTCTTTGCGCAGCAGGGCGACTTCTTCAGCAACCTTCAACAGAGCAGCAGTGTCATTGCCTCAGCAAGCGGCAGTGCAACATCTGTGCCGAGTGCGGAAGCCCAAGGACGAGTGACTAGGTCGCAGACCGCTACGGATCGAAGCATGGGCAGATCACGCGGACTTCGCGGCCTCAACAATCTCGGCAATACTTGCTTCATGAACAGCGCGCTTCAGTGCCTCAGCAACACGTACGAGCTACAGCAGTACTTTGTCTCTGGAGCCTACAAGGAGGAGCTCAACACAGACAACCCACTGGGAATGGGAGGTGCGATCGCGGAGGCATTCGGCAACCTCATCACCAATATTTGGAATGGACAGGGTGGCTCTTTCTGGCCTCGTGAGTTCAAATTTGCCCTCTCTCGCTTTGCACCACAGTTCAGTGGATATGCACAGCATGACAGTCAGGAGCTGCTCGCATTCCTTTTGGACGGTCTGCACGAGGACCTTAACCGCATTCTCAAGAAGCCCTACATTGAGGCACCCGATTGGGAGGGAGGCGACGAAAAGGATCTTGTGGCTTTTGCCAAGCGACAGTGGGACATTTACAAGGCGCGTAACGATTCGGTCATCGTCGATCTCTTCCAGGGACAGTACCGTAGCACGCTGGTCTGCCCTGATTGCAGCAAGGTCTCGATCAAGTTTGATCCATTCATGTACTTGACCCTGCCCATCCCGAACAGGAAGATGTGGCGAGGGCAAGTGTACTTTGTACCACTGGATGCGGGTCAGTCCATGCACAAGTTCCAGGTGCTGCTTCCGGCTGGTTCTACGGTTGGCAAGCTGCGGCAGAAAGTGGCGGCACAATTTGGCATAGAAACGAAGCGTTTGGTGTGCGGGGAGGTATGGCATCATCGCATCTACAAGTGGATTGACGATTACGAGCCGCTCATTGATGTCAAGGACGGCGACTTTGTCTACTTCTGGGAGGTGCCAACAGCTCCTCGTTTCTCTAAGCAGCGTCACTATCGTTACCATCGCTCGGTCGAGGACGCCGAGAATGCGCTGGATATTCCAGAGGAGGAGCAAGCGATCTTGCCCGTCTTTACCAACTTTGCCATGGACGCTTCAGAACCTTCGTCGAGTCAAGCCTTTGTCAGCCGTCGTGCTCGTACAGAGGCTGTTGGCATTCCTTTCTTTGTTTCTGTGCCCAAGGCCGATATTTACAACGTTGACGCTATTCGCAAACACGTCTTGGAAGGGTTTTCGCGCTATGCGAGGAATTCAGACGATCTTCGAAAAGCTGTCGAGCAAAATCGTGACACTAGTGCTTTGTCAGCCATACCGCCATCTGCATCCCAGATTTCGGACTGGGAGATGATCGATGACTCGACCACTAGTGCAGAAGATGCAGTACAAGTGGTAGCGCCAAGTCAAACAAGCGACAGCGACGTGGTCACAGAGATTCGAGACGATGGCGAAACTGTGGTGGTACCTGATTTTAGCACGACCGACGTTGACGCATTAGCTGCTCCGCGTACCCCGCTACAGAAATCAAAGTCCGCAACGCCCATCGAACGAGCTTTGCGAATTCGTTTCAGTGTTGCCGAGGCAGGTCAAGGGCTTCCCAAGGGAAGCGAGAGCAACGCAGACCATCTGTCTGAAGACCTCGAAGAGCGTCAACTCCGTCTTGCGAAGCGAAACAACTTTTCGTCGGAAGGCTCAGACGAACTTTCGATGAAAATCGCCGCCGACGAGCTGGAGTCCGAGGATGAGTCTAAAGCTGCATCGCCACCAAAAGCGATTCCTCTCGTCTACACAGGCGGTGCCATCGTCTGCACCTGGTCACATTCCATCAAGGAACGTGGCTTGCTCGTCGAATCGGAATCAGCTCAATTGTGGGGCGAGTACGAAGAAACGGTAGACGAGTCCATTCGTCAACGCGAGAACGCCGGACCGGCTCGAACAAAGACGCTGTCGATCGAGGATTGCATGGACGAATTTACGAGGGAGGAGCAGTTGGGTGAGGATGACCCGTGGTACTGCCCATCATGCAAGGAGTTCCGTCAAGCAACCAAGAAGTTTGATCTTTGGAAGGCACCTGATATCCTCGTGGTGCATCTCAAGCGCTTCAGTGCCGGCAGGCATTCGCGTGACAAGCTCAATATGCTCGTGGACTTTCCCTTAGAGGGTCTCGACTTGACGGATCGAGTCGAGGGTACTCAGGCGCTTCGAAGAGTGCAAGAGGAAGCTGAGAAGAGTGGCGAGGAGTTGTCGGAGAGCATGCTGGGATCGGGCATCCTGCGTCCGTTGGAGGACAACGATGATGCGGTTGCGGTGGATCGTCCCATCTATGATCTGTATGCGGTCGACAACCATTTCGGCGGATTGGGCGGAGGACACTATACCGCCTTCGCAAAAAGTCCAGCTGATGGCAAGTGGTACGAGTTTGACGACTCAAGCGTCAGACCAGTGGCGAATCCTGAGCAGGTCAAGAGCTCTTCGGCTTATTTGCTCTTCTATCGCCGTAGGACAACGCGGCCGATTGGAGGCAAGTCAAGGCAAAAGTTCCAAGAAGCTGCCAAGACCAAGGCCACTGCTGCAGGGGGGCAGGTAGAAGCTGGTGGCTTCGACACTGTAGCGTCAGGCGCAGCGGCAAACACTGGAGCATCCAACGCGACGGGCGACTACTCGAGCGATTCGTCCAGCGACGACACTCCTGATTGGTCATTGAACATGCGCAACGGCGTCGATGACAACCTCGTCGAGCCGGCGACGGGCTGGTCGAGCACTGGCAATTCGCCCGCTTCATCTAGTCGTGCTCCAAGTCCAATGAGCGACCGTGGTGCTGGATCTCCCTGAACGTTGTCTATGATCATGTAATCAAAGTGATGTGAACTTGGAGCTCTTGGCCTGGGAGTCGCAGTGTGCGAAAATCTTCACTATGCAGTGAGATATACCTGATTCAGACTCTTGATTCTTAATTCACGATCCGTGATTGTTGCGGACGGCTGGCGCTTGACTCAGGATTCGTGATTGGTCCACGAGATTTTCATTTGTTTGTTCCCACGAGACACGAGAGACAAGCTGTCGTGAAAGGTGATCATGTGGTGATGAAGAGGTCAGTGGCATGTCTCAAATTAGCATTGCGAAGAAATCGCTTGCATTGGTGCTACCGGCACGATCTCCCTGCTACCCGAGCATGGATCGTGCTCGGACCAATGAGCTTGCTGTCCTGGAGAGAGCACAATTTCTGAGCGAACTGTGCACGGTCGGAGAGGACTCGGACAAGCGGTGATCGATTCGGACAAACATTTACGGTTGCCAAGAACCACGAATAGTGTCAGAAACTCACACCGCTGATTCACGATTGACTAAATCTTTTAAAAAGCGAGACGCGAGATGTTGGCCGTTCGCACCTGACCCAATCGTGAATGACGAATGATTGGAAAGAGGTTACGTGCGCTCACGACTGCCAGACTTAAAGATGTGGTACTCTGATCGACCAACGACGATTCGCGAGTAGCGATCCAGACAAAATTAGAACGAGAACTGGGCTGCCACCTTTGCATCTGAGAAGCGGTTCCGCATCCCACTAGTTATCCAAATGCGTGTTCCGCGTTCCGCTCGATTGGACAACAATGCACGACAACAATGCACACCTGGCTTTATATAGTGCGGCACTTCGGTAAAGCCTTAAGCGACGCTCGCTACCAGGAGATGAAAATGCATTAACGATTGTTGCTGTAGATTACCAGAGTTGAACATTCACGATTTAGTGTTGCAAGTGTTTGTTAACGTGTTCATGAAGAGCACAACGGCCTTGTTGCTGTAACAGATATCAGACATAGTTAGAATGGCTTGCTGAGGACCTATCTTCCAGAGGACATGTATCGTCTCTCCGAAAACTACCTTACAGTCAATCCGACTCGATGCGAAGATCTGATTCTCACTCCAGGCTCATTGGGGCGAAAATCGCAGACGGAGAATCGCGAGCTTTAGTCACGCAGCTGCCAAATTAGCGAAGAGGGATGACAGAACAATAGCGCCGTTCTAAAGCCTTGTCCCTAAGGGTGCTCCGGCATTTGCTTTTGAGACAACTCGCCAAAAACGAACCTGGATGCAAAACTTCTAGAGCAAGGCGCTGAGGCTGCTCCTTCGACGGTGTCACTCTTGTCGTCTGGATGCGAGCTATCGTTTCCATCTGTACTATGTATGCTGCACAGTGTTGCGGTCGATCGGCCGATTGATTGAATAACGATCCGAACTTCTTTGAAGAATAGATCCATGCACATGTAGACGCGCGCTTCGCCGTACGTCAAAGACAATCATCTGAAGCACGGGCTTCTCGGGCATACGCCCTTCGTTTACGGGGAACTGCAATCACGAATTTGACAAAAAGCGGTCAAACAAACGCGAATCGAAGTCAGGAGAAAACATCGTCAATCACGATTACAATATGAGTCACGCACGAGTACCGTACCTCTCCAAAGTTGAAATTCTTCAATGTGCTGATTCATTCAAGCAAAGGATGAGCTACACTTTTTAGCTGGCCTAGAATAACGTTTTTTAATTGCAACGAAGGAAGTCAGCTTTGGAGTAGATTTTCATTACTCAGCGTGTCGTCACTGGATTCGAGGCTGGCATTTTGCTCTGACTCTGCGTACTCTTTTCATGGTTTGTTCTGCTTGCTCGGCTCTGTTGCCTCAAGGACGGACTTCTCAAGCAACAGATGTGCTTCTGTCGGAAGCTAGCCGTAGAGATCGGAAGTAGAGCCCAGAAGCTCAGGCCGATCCTGGCGCGTCAGTCGAGCTTTCACCTCCGCTCGTATGGCACCGATTGCATCAGTCATGCCAATATCTCATCAACTATCGAGCACCTCTCACAGCTGTGTTGCTTTCGAATTAGAGTTGTGTGGGAGAGGACAGCGTTGTTGTGGCCTCGGGTCGTTGTGACCACCGATCTTTTGCGCGGCTATGCGCGGCATTTTGGCTTTCATTTTCAATGCAAAACCTTATTGTTCACTTTTCTCCGTCAAGATAGCAGTGTTCAAGCATCGCGTTTATACCTGGGTGGAGCTCAACAAAGATGACTAACGCCGATCATGCATTCCAAGTGCCGAGCAACCGTTCATTGTGATGACTATCGATGTAAGAGCACTGCCACGAAGCGCGTCAGTCTTCATTTGCTGCATGATTTTGAAATTTGGACCAGAGGTGGGGCGAAGACGAACCTCAACGGTCAAACCTTGTCCAGTCCCGTCACAAGGAGCCGCATGTTGGAAGACGGCAAGCAGCTGGTAAGCCACCGGACGAACTTTTTTTTTCCCCATCAACGAGACTGAAAAACAACTTGATCGTAAATATAACAAAGCGGTCGACTTGCCATGCGTATCCCAACCTCCGTCAAAGAAAGAGCATGTAAGTGGACCGTTCCGATCTCGCAGTCTAGACCCATATGCGACTGTCGACCTGGTTTCAATTCTACAGAGCTGAACCAAGATGGCACTAGCGACGACTCTGCAGGCCGAAAGAGAAGCCCAAAAGAGCTTTCGCTGTTAAAGACAAGCCTCATCTTTCACATTTCCGCGTCGAGTGGGACGATGCCAAGACGCAGTTGGAGTGCGAAGCTCTTCAAAGTAGTGCTTGATGCTTTGATCGTTCCAACATCCCGATTGCGAGCCAGATTGCCGCGGCAAGCACAGCTTCCGGAGCCGTTGATACTTCAACGCGCCCGCTAGCTTTGCGTCCTATCTTGCGCCCGAGCCGAGCAATCCGATAAGAAGCATCTCACACGACGGAATGAGTTCGGCAGAGGGAAATGCCATCCTACAGCTTCAACGTCAGCTGCTTCAGCAGGAATGGGAGATGTAGAGAAAAGAGAAACAAAACTTGAAAGTTGCACAAGTGATACTGTGGGCTACTTTTTGAGCTTCTGCGAAGCAACCTCAAGCTCTCGCCCACTTTCATCGTTGTGTGGCTAGACTTTCTTTTCTCTAGCCCATATGGTCGTTCGGACTGAAAATCTCAGTCTCGTACATCATTCTGATGCCCTCTTCTCTCTGCCCGACGTCGCCTCTTGTCATTGTAACTGTGTCGTCCTCCCCTGCCCGTTTCAACTCTCCCTTGCTTGCTCTGTCCCGTCTGCCTCATCTCGATATATCACCTGCAGCTACATCTTTGGCTGTTCATTCTGATCCTTAAACTGACCTGCAAGATCGTGTTCGGCATCCCTGTCCAGGGGAAAGACCGGATCGCTAGCCTTCTGCAGGCCTTTTTCTTTGACCAAGTGTAACGAGAGACTGTCATTTGATCACCGCTGCCTCACACTGCCCTGGTGCTTCGTGCGCCATTCTGTAGTTGACCGCCTGCTCACGCTGCTTGCGCTGCTCCAGTGCTTCGCGCTGTGATTTCCACTGATAGTTGCTGAGCACGCGAACAAAGCCAAATCATCCGCGACCGGCTGTTTAGCAAAGCTACCGTAGATCTTGCAGATCTGTGCCGCGATTGAATGATCGCTGGTGGCTAAATCGAGTTAGAAACGCCTGCTTGCACTGCTGCCCTTGTTCGGACATAAGGCCGGTCAGAAGAGCGGCTGACGAGTCTGCGCACGACACAGAAACACCAGAACTTTGTACCTTGCTTTGCGCAAGGTCTACTTGTTTATCGAACTCCGCACAGACGAACCTCGGGGAGTGGCTTGATTCTTATTCCTCCAAGCTCAGAAGTGTTTGCTGCTGCTGCAGCCTGCAGTACGACCTTACTGGCGCGTTGTCGCGTCTCACGAGTGTTTCCCCTTCGCTCAAGGTCGATCTTCCCGATGACATATGGAATTCTGGGTCGGTCCTTCTCGAACGATGTTGCAATTCGAGGCGAACTTTCAACGTACTTTCCAGCACCACAACTGTTTCGCCTCCGTTTACCTTTGCCCGCGGAAATCTTCCCTGGCCTGCACGTCTGACTCAAAACCTCTCTCTAAATCCTCATCCTCTGTTAAAATAGACACGGGCAAACGGCGCGCTTCCCCGAGCTCTTCTCTCTTTCAACTTCGCGCTTGTTGAGCCTAAAGCTCGGTGGCCCTTACAGCTGTCCAGACAGCCATTACCAGCTAGATTCTATCTGGAATTCCGATCACAGGTGAGTTGAAAACATCGCAAAACGTCCCTCTTTTTCATTGCCTGTTAGTGTTACGCAGGCCCACTGTCCAGAGTCTCGAATGTCGGCGAGGGCTGTTGTCCGAATGGTCTTTGAAGTGGTTGCTCTATGAGCGCAGACGCCGGACAGAGTGAGTGAATCTTGGTTCGAGGCGGAGATTGGCGCACATTGCGACAAGGTGTTAGCGTGCTTTATCAGAGGCAAACCACCTCTGCAGCCCATTAGTCACCAAGTTACTAGGCAACCTGACTCAGCCATATCTGCATCTTTCGTACGCAGACGCTGCTCTGCTAAGGTCTATGCGCTTTCATGAACAGCGGCACAGCTATTTGGCTTTGATGCATTTACATCGCTGGCAGTGGCGGCATGCATCACCATTACTTGGTTGAAAATCCGCTTCGAGTGGCTAGTTTGTTGTCATGTCTTGCCTGCAACTCTGGTGTCACCGCTTCCGACATGTTTGTTAGCAACGGTCAGAGGCAGAGCCAGACCATATCAAGCCCTTTTGTTACCCGAATTGCCCTCTGAGCCCTCGTGCACTTTCTCCGCTTAGAGCCGTGCCGCAGCCGGCTCAGCCTAAGGAATTGACTGGCTTGGCACGGCACGAATGCACCAGAGGATGCGTCACGTTCGCCTTTGACCACCAACTCTTAACCTCTCACCTCACAGATCCGCTGCGTTGGTTCGCGTTCCATCTCAGATACATCACATTATGTGTTGATTTGACCGCCAACCTCGCGTCTTTCATGGAAACAGTACCGAGGGGGACTGCATCTTGATTTGTTTGGCCTCCATTCTTCCTCCATAATCTCACTCACGACGCTGCCCACGGCAGAGATCCCTTTGCTCAATTCCTTCCACGTTGGCTGAAACTCGACGACATTTTCTCCCTCTCCTCAATCCTTTCCCTGCCCATGTTTCTTCCTTCACTTCGCCACTGTCAGACCCACTCAGATCGTTCTTGCCGCCTCAACCTAACGACACACCCGCATCCAGTGCCAATATTCAGACCAGTGCAGCCTACGCTAGCTTCTTTCATGCTTGCATTCCGACTTCGGCATTAGCACACAACAGTGTCCCGTGGAGCAACGGAGCCATCTCTTTTTGGATTCTACTGCCTTCTTATCCAGAGCCACAAAGCTTTGTTCATCACCATCCGCCAACACTCGTTCTGTGCTCCCGGGCGCTCCCTTGCTACGCCATGCCCATCGAGGCTCTTTGCGTAACCACACCTCCCTGACATCTCGAGTGCGGTTACGCACGCACACCTTGTCTAGCCCAGCATCGGTCGTTGGCGACTGGTCCAGCTGGGCAACACGCCAATACTCAACGTAAACACCTTATCAGTAAGCAGCTTTCGTTCAACAAGTACAGACGCAGCGGCACAACGTTTCGAGACAATGAGCGCACAAGATGATATCGACACTGGTGCTTCAAACCAACCACGGTCTGTTGTCGAGACCGATCAGCAGCGCGCAGCCGTGGTAGGTCCTCGGCCACCTCGCCATGGTGAAGCTGAATGCACAGATGCGATTCCAGCTCGTGACTCTTATCAACGTTATGATACAGAGGTCGTCGATGTTCCAAGTATGCGCCCGCCTGTCCTCCCTCCTTCCCGAGCCAACACGTTGTCGAAACAACAGCCTCGGGGCGATCTATCGCAATCCTCTGCGTCATCACACCTTCCGGGCCTTAGACAGTTCACACGACTGGCCCCAGCAAACATGCAAGGTAAAGACCGTTCGGGTTTGTTGTCGGATCGACCGAGCGGTCTGCTGCTCTCTGACCACACGCCGAACTCACAGCATGCACATCGCAGCGCACCACAGCGCGATGACAATGGACGTCAAAGCGCCGCTAGTAATCGCCTTTCCGACACGAACAGCTCCGCTCCCTCGCCCGGCAGCACCGAAAATGAGAGAGTGCGCATGCACGACCAACGAACTGCACCTTCGGCGCCTCCGCCTCTGCTGTCGGATCTTCCGCGTCACTCAACGGATAACAAGTAGGTCGCATTTGACCGCGTCTATCACCACTTTGGACAACGTTCTAATCACATTCTCTCTATCGTCTCTCATTTCAGAACTTACAGGCTCATCATACGTCAGCAGCCGAAGCAAGGACGTTTGTGCGGGCTCGGAAGCAAGGACAAGCGGCCTTTGGACCCCTTGCCCATCCTACAGCTGCGCATCATCCGCCCTGATGGCACCGAAGATGAGGAGTAAGTTTGTAGCCGATATCTTTCCTCCTCGCTTAGCTTCCACCTGTTACAGCATCCCATTCGTGCGGAGAGCTGTCACTGATATGGTTTGATGCCCCATCATCTTGGTTTGCAACAGCGCTGAGAACAGCTCAAACCTCGTACTGCAAGTCTCCCTCTGCAAGGAGGACCCTATCACTGGAGGATATACCGACGCAGTGCTGGTGGAGACCAATGACCCGTCGTATCCTTGGACACGGATGCTAGAAGGTCGTATCGTAGCCAGTGCCAATTTGGCGCGTGACTTGGACGGTTCAAGAGCCTGTTTCTTCGTTTTTACCGATCTCAGTATTCGCCAAGAAGGCCAGTTTCGACTTGCATTCAAGCTGCTCGCGCTCAGTCCGCCCGGCCAGGTACCAGCATCTGCAGGAGGCCACGTGCTCACCGAAGCTCTCACGGAACCATTCACAATCTACAGCCCAAGACGCTTCCCAGGAATGACCGAGTCCACCGACTTGGCCAAATGCCTTGCACGCCAGGGCATCCAGGTGCCCGTCCGGAACGATATCAGAAAAAAGCAGGAGCACTTAGACTCTTTGACCGCTTCAACAGACGATATGAACGGCCTGGAATAGACAAGTGTTCCACTGGCGTCAAGCCGAGCTTCGGCACATTCGATCACAAGCGCACAATTGCACTCATAGTTGGTCGGAAGCAGTTGACTTGGCGACCACAGATTCTAGTCACACAAAAGCATAACTTGTTTCATCGTAATCTGATAGTTGCATTATACCATCTGCCAGTCTTGAGCCAGACACATGCGCACGCTTGTGACGTTTTTGCAATGTGATTGACTTCGTCACACCGTCTGGCGAATGAGGCGAATGGCCACGAAGCGTGTGTCACGTTATCGCATTTATGACAACTTGCCTGGTACGGAGCGCCTGTCCAGCACATTGGTATTCCTTGAATTGGTGGTCTGGTTGATCCTGTTGATGAGGAAGCGACCAAGTCGGTGATTTGAATGGCAAACTCCTGAGGCAGACATGGGAAAATCGTGAATGCATCTGCAAGCACGAATCGTGAATCCAAACGTGAATTGTAATCTAAGTTATCGCGATTTTGCGCTTAAAAAGCTCACCAGGCGAGGATTTCAACACCTCAAGAGTCACTAAGCATCGCTAGGATTGGATCGTGCTGGATTCGTGATTCACGATTGAACTGCACTCAAGACTGTTCAGTACAGAGAACTCGACTCACTTTTTTGAATCTTGAGTTCACCTTGCTTTCGGACATTCACAGCCTGCTGTATCTGACCACGCTGTCGCGCGAGATCGGGCGCTTAGTAAAGCGCGTCACCCATGGAGCCGCTCAGTTGCACACTGGCCCGTTACACTCGAGTTGTGCCATGCTGACGGATGGCACAGCGCTTTGCTCGAAAAATAAAGATCCAAAGTCTTCAACACGACTGCCTATAAGAAGTGTGAGCTGGATCTAAGAAACAAGTTCCCCTTCTTGCGGCACTGCCACGCCCAGCCTGCGTGAATGACTCACGCGGTGGCGGCGGTCGTCTCCTCTAATCCGCCGAAACACCGGGAGGAAGAAGAAGCGGTACACCTTGACGCGCAAAGTGACGCGAAATGTCGGTGATGTAAGGGGCGGTATATTCGCTGCGTTGGAGGACTTGGAATGTCTGTGTTTCCACTGATGCGAGCACGCCGGTCTGTGTAGGGTCGATGCCAGGACTATCGGGACATAGAAACAACAAAGTGTCAGAACCGCAACAAGAGAACAAGGACAAATAGTAATGTGAGATAGTAATACCTACAGAGCGAGACGCATTAGCCGACATCGGATCTTGAACACTCCTGGTGTCCTAACGCTGATTTCGGGGAAGAAGAAGAACGGCTTTTCACCTTCTTCTGCGCGAACCGAGCTGAAGGATTGCGCTCCTGCCACGACAGTTCCGTAGAGCATTCGAACCATCGAAGACGATGTTTGGCCCACCCAAGGAGCAGAAGAGCTTGCTTCAGCCTGCGAAGAAGCAGTCGAAGCCCCAATCGAGCCAGACGACCTGGTCGAGGCGCCCAAAGGTGAGCTTCCGCCTCGATTTGAGCTTGTTCGGCGACCCCTCCGACGTGCAGACGTAGGAGGCATCAGACTCGATGGTATTGCTGGAGCTGCACTCATTTGATCCACCATGTCGGCTACGGAGCCGTCTTCGTTGAGCAGCGAACATTGGCAAATCAGGAAAGGCAGCTCGGCTGACGGATCTTCGATTCGGCCGTCCTTGGTCATCCTTAATTCGAGGATCAACGGAGGCGCCAATCCGATGCGTCCAAGCAGGTTGTCTTCAAATGCTGAGCCTGTAGTCGGCTCTTGCACCAAGATGAGCTTGTAAGTGGGAGCAGAGCTGGTTGAGAGCATGGTGAAGGTAGCGGTCGGAATGTGAAGAGGCAAGCTCGGCCGTCAGAAGGAGAAACATTGAAGACAGCCTCCAACGGAACGACCACAAGACAGACGAGCCTGCTGCATTGGGGGCCAGCTGCGCACTGGGAGTCCCTCGAGGTTGGCAGGAGACCCTCATGCTACGTGACTCGCAGCATATTACCGATAGCAACAATGGTTTGAGCGCCTTCAGGGTCGTTCGCTGCCACACACCCTTGTGGTCATTCCTGCGAGTTTGCGACTCTAGCATGCAGCTGGTAAAAGGCCCGAGAGACTGGATCAAAAGGTCACGAGAGATGAAGCTCGACCAACTGGGGATATGAAGCGAGCATGCACAAAAGCGACAAGAAACCATACATAATTTGGCGATAGATGGACCAGGGCACTGGAACAAGTACTTACCTCGGGGCTGCCGTTTCGGTCTCCGGTTGGTCGAGCAAGCCTTGGTCGTCCGCAGCCTTTGCCATGCCATGACGTGATCTGACTGGCCGGAGTAAACGACTGGATGAGCGGGTTGAGCGTGATGACGCAGCAGGCTGGGATGAGGACGACGTGGGCTTGGACTTGCGAGATGAATCAGGTCGCTCGGTGTCGCTCCCCTGAAGAATGTTCGTAGGATCGTCTCGTTGCAGGTGGACCGGGATCGCCTCGTCTGAAATTAGTGTCGGATCTGCAAGCATCTGTCGCAACCGTGGGCGTAGCAAACACATCATTTGATGCCACGTTTCATCGAATTTTCGGATCGCATGGTGGTGCTCTCTTCCTCGATGGGGTGCGCATGCATGTATGGCGGGCGTTGTCACACCCACACTACCTCCCGCGCTATTGTCCATCATGGCCCGCGTTCCACTACCTCCATCCCGAGATGTGACTGAAAGACAATGGTCTCTTACAACAACCCCACTCTCGACGCAATTTGGATTGGGCGCAAGACAGGCGTTGTTGGCAGTGGGATGGATGTCGATTTGGAAGCGCAGTCGAGTCTGTGTCGTCTGATTGTCGGAGCGTGACCGTCTTCAATCGGCACTGACTCGGTGTTTCAGAGCCATAGGCGAGAGAAGGTGAAAAGTCGGTACGGATCAGGCGAGGTCGGGAGACCAAGACGTCAGCGCGTCAAAAGGTAGAGGGACGCATATCTGCTTGCTGGATCTGATCTAATGACTAGTTCTGTTTAGGGAGTGGTTCTCGGCAAGAGAGCTGCTGGTTTTGGCCTATTAAAAGAGATGCGATGGTTGCGCTCGTGGTTAGACAGGGTGATGTGAACTCCGCGAGACTTTATGTGAGAGAAGAGTGTGATTGGCTGCAGCGGACGAGAGAGACCATGTAGCAATAGGAAAGGACAAAGTGAGCGGTAGAAGCAGCAACTAGGAGAGTACTGGGAAGTGGGTAGCGTGAGAGGGTGAAGAGACCTGCATGGCGAGATGGAAGTTGATGAAGGAGTAAGTAGATGAGTTGGTGAGCAAAGCGAGAGGTCTGCCCAGGGAGCTGAAGCCCATTGACTAAGCTGTTTGTAGCCCAGCTAGTGAAACAACTAACTAGCAAGCAATCTTTCAAATGTCAACGCTGAACTGACAACGTCACAAGCTGACTGAACGCCGCCATCAACGAAGAAAGGATAGTTAAGAAAAGGGGTATGGACGCAGGAACACCTGGAGGCAATCAAGTACCAGACACGAACAATACGCAGCGGTGGGAAAGAGGGAGAGGGACAATGACAGGTGCCTCAACAGGGGGGAGGGGTGATGACTGGAGCCGATCTGAAATGGGTCAACGATCCAGCTGTCTTAGGGTAGTCACTGCGACAGTCTCGAGCGTCACTTGCATCTGTTTCTGCATTCGGTACTTGGATCCGCAAAGCGACCACTTGGCTGGGCGCAAGCTAGCAGAGGAATTCAGATGATGTTTGGGTTCGGACACGCGACCGAGAGGAGCAGGAAGAATCGGACAGCCTTAAACTGAACTTGGAGGAGCATCTAGAAAACCGAATCTGGACATACACACAGCTGGTAACCAGATTAGGGGCACACGCCGAGTTCTGCGATCTATGGGTAAGACAAGAGGGGAACACGCCAGTAAAACAATTAGTGTGTTTGCATCTCATCCATCCACATGTTCAGCGAGATGCACATTTTAAACAAAGGAGCTGCACAATCAACAGATCAGCCCAAGAATCGAGCGGCAGACGATTTCGATGCCTTCATTCGTGATTGTGTGAGGCAAACTACCGGCAAGGAGCCTGTGAGAAAGGCAAGAGTTCGGTCAAACCACACATGCCAGCTACACAGCTCTGTTGCCCAACGACGATCGTCACAAGATTTGCATGAATCGTGACGAGACGATACAGGCCGAATTTGCTGCTAAGCGAAAAAAAATGAAACAAGGCGACGCGACGCCGTCAGTGTCCTAGTCCGAGCGAATCTGAACGAAAACCGACGGATTTCACCCTCAAGACCTTGTGACGCCATCCGCTCGTCGCCCAGTTCTATTGATCCTCCAGCTGAAGGAGAAGAGACATGAGACAGAGCGAGATTGATGACTCGCTGTGTATATGCTTCCGACAATACCGTTAATAGACTTTACGGGCAGCAAGTACTAATACGGTGGCGTTCGACCCTTGTTCAGATGAAGATCAGATGAAGATAGGGTATGTCTCAAACGATCTCGGCTGAATCATCTGAGTAGCCTGCAAGGACGCTGTGCGGCATGGCGGCATGCCAATTTGTTTCACCAGCCATTTTGTGAGGGTAAGCATAACAATGGTGAGACAGATACGTAGAACCCCTTGGCGCTGAGATTTGTCTAAAATCTGTAGTGTGCAGGGGCTGCGCTTAGGCGAGAGGTGGGGGTCGATGTGTCTGGACTATGTGCTAACAAGTGCACGGTTGGCAGCAGTGACTTCTACGCCGTCCCGCGCGCAGAACCACAGCGAGTATGCACGGCGATTTGACCAGGATTCCGGTTGGAGATTTCACGTCGCCAATTTCCGCGCTGCTTCAAGTAGGTCGACAGCGACACATGCTGGACGATTTGACGAACCATAGACCGTGTATTTTCTACGTTGAGCGACCTTGTACACAATGGACGTGCATCTGCGGTTTCGGATATTACCAAACTATCAGGCTCGCTACGGAGCCTGAATTCTCAGGAACGGAACGGGATAGAACCAGACGCGGTTAGCAGAAATGAGAAAGAAGTATATCATAAATTGATTCACGATTCATGGTTCGCGATTCGCGATTCACATTTACGGTTCCCTGCAATTTCCGTTCACGATTCACGAGTTATTTTTTTTATATATATCGTGAATCATCTGTGAAACACGAATTTCGAACAAAAAAATAACGATTTGATTGCTCAGTTTCCAGCTGAAGAAAGTTGAAAGACCGTCTGATCGGCTGGTGCGTTATAGTCTGGCTCAGCACGCGCTAATGGAAGTATTAACGATGGCTCTAAGTTATTCATTTCAGCCCAACATTGAACGGAGGCGCTTGCTCTCGGTAAAGACCGGACGGTCTCGAGTCTGTCTATGTGAGCCTGGTTTGGCGGATGATTTCACAAAGCGGCCACGAACAGAGGCAAAGAAATCGAAAGCAGGAAGATGAGGATGTATCAACATCAAGCGCCTCACGCTTCTCACTCGCTTGCAATGCCAACTCCAAGATGCTCCGACAAAGCGGCCCGCGCCTTCGCGTCTCGCGTCCGCATCCAAGCTCATTTGATATTCAAGGTCGATGCATAAATCACAGAACTGTGAATCACGAATGCCTCGCTGACGGTGTTCTCAGTATGTCCGGCTGAGAGAGTCCTGCGGGTTCGATTGCAAACTCTTACCGAAGTGAAATGTATATATATACAGCCAAGCCTTAAGTGTGTACACGCGTGTGCGCATGTATGAGGGTCCAAGAACAAAGAGTCTCATAACAAAGGGTCTGGTGACAAAGGGGCGGAACACTAACAGCACAAGGTGTCTCTTTGTGCTTGTGTCTGCTTTTGTTGAAGCTTGCGCAAGATTCCGCGCTCACATCGCCATGCTGACCAATTAATGATAAGCCTTGAGTCTGCTGTTCTCTCCTAACACACGCAGATGATTTTCCAATGCGTTCTAGACGGATGCAAATCGGTGTTCGATGCGCAGCTCAAACCGTGTCCCTGCCCAAACCATGGCCGTGCATGTGCATCGACCGTGATCGTCCCTGGTCATTTTACAAGGCCAGAGTCTTCATTTGCGGAGGGCTTCCGCGCGTGCCCTTTCAAGGAACCTGGCGCGCGTCTTTCCGCCCAGCATAGCCCGTCAGGTGACGGGAAGAAGCGCTGAAAGAATTAACAGCTCCGATTCAGACCGTGACCCACGACCGATTGTCGATTGACGATTGGCTATGCGCTTGGCGGAAGAGCGCAAGCGACGCCAGCGCAGCCGGAGCGGCAACATATGGAGCAACGTCCAGGGCTGCAAGGAAAAAACACCGCGGCAAGCTCCATAGTTGCACTGAGAGACGCATATTCAATCAAGGTGTATTTGGACATGCTATGGATTGATGGTGGACTGCCATGATGCATGGTGGAAGCAAAGAGGATACTGAGCTCAAGAGAGATGACGCGAAAGAGGCTGTGCATTCTCACCAGTGAAACGAACGATGCTGACGGTATGTAATAACGCATCGAGTCGAACTTCAAGCCAATCGTGAATGAGAGCAAGACGAGCAGCTTCGACTCATTGCTCCATAGCTGCAAGTATATGAGCATGTATTGTACCCAAGTCTTCCGCAATCACGCACCTCTTCAGCATGGTGCTCCTGGCGCCAAATTTCCATCTCTGATCGACTGGGATCGCGAATAGGAGGCGGAGGCGCCAGTACTCGTCTACTCGCACAACCCACCATCTTTTCGCTACCCAACGCTAGACGGTACGTTTCCTGTCTTCATTACTTTGACACGAACCTCGCACCATTCGCTATGGGTGAGGATGCGAGTTTAGTACGAAAAATGTGCTCAAGGGGTGCAGACGAGCCCACGAATGTGTCCAAGGCTTTCTAAGCTGCAGCGAAGAAAACCGCTTCCTTGCATACAAGTTTCGTAGTATATGTGACTCTGTGTAGATGAACAGCAGACGAGCGTAGATACGATGCTCAACTGTTCACGTCACTAAATTCTCACAGATCTGCTGCTGTTCAGCATTGTACAATGCCTGAACGAACCGTTCCTCTGCTTCATGCTAGAGGTAGTAAAGCTCAAAGCTAGACAGGATAGTCCACGCTGAACATGATCTTCTCAGCAAGACAGTCGTCGTTGTAGCGAGCGAGACTCTAAGGGATCACGTTCTATGCGCTAATTGACAGACGCTGGTATCGGCCATTGCGTGCAACTGATCATGGTTTTTGGTTGCGACAGCGAAGACGGCTCAGTTCCGAGAAAGCAGATCTTGCCAGTGTCCAGTGTTTGCGTTGGAATATGCAGACTGACTTGGACAAGACCATTCAATGTAGTGCTCCGCACGCACTTGGATCAGGTACGAACCAGAGCAAAAAGTTTAGATGACCTGACTCGTGCGAGTTGCTGTGCGCACCGAGCCGTGGCCGTACCAAGCCCAGGTGGTCGAGAGGTCAATTGAGAGCGCGATGGAGAGGTCGAGAGGTCTACAAATGAAAGGCATGTGAAAAGAACAGCAAAGAGAAGCGGCGGGCGGGAGAAACCACTGAAAATGCGCGGCTGGTATGTGATTGTCTGGGATGATGGTGGTTCTAGCCACGAAGAGCTCAGAAAAAAAAACGTCACTAGGCACTCCGTGGAAACAAGCGTTCATGGTGATGCAAAAGACAGTTTATAAACAGTATGTTTGGGTTTGCTGGAAGCTCAGGTATGAACAGAATCGCATAATACGGCACGGTAATCTTCTTGCTGCTGCTAATTCATCCTCGACCGGCTGTCCAGCAGCCGAGCGTGACGTTTGTGGACACGGGAAAAGTCTGTCACGGAGAAGAAAAAGGGGCGTCTCGTGCGATCGAGTACAGCGGCTTTTGAGAATAGCAATGCTATTGGAGGATTCGTCGGGGCCAACAAGCGACTTCGTCAATAACGTCGTTTCGTCTTTACATAACTTATACGACCTGAACAACACGCAAATTCCTGACATGCAAATTCCGGTTTAGCATAAGCTACAACACGAACCCACGAATCTGATGTGTGGTGGCTATGTCTGTACACTTTGTATTACACGGTGAGAAGACATCCAAAAATGATGCGCCTAAACTCGTGACTCTTTCTTCATCCGCGGGACACGAGAACAGGCTCTCTTTCGAATGCTGAATCGTCAAAGTGCAGCACAAAAGTACCGCAGTCCGCGAGACGTCACCACGTGCACCGTGCAGGGTCGCATCATCTTTGAAATTGGATTTCGCATTCACGATTCTTATGCTGCCTCGTTAAACTCCTGCAAAGCAGTCCAGCAGGCGATACACCGTCTCTGCATGAAAGTTAGACCGTGCGTGATGCATGAAGCAAGGCGTCGATGCAGATAGAAGGGATGCTGACTTCGCAGCTGTAGGGAAAGCGGATTGGATAACCCACGTGGTAGCGGCAGGGCTACGGTTGCCGAGTTCAACATAGAGCTGTTCGGCGGCGCGTTGGATCGCAGCCGGCTGTCGAGCGTCGAGTAGTCCAAGCAGGGTTTCGTGAGTGGTGATGTTCCAAGCGGTTTCATCGGGCATGCGCGCGTTGAGGTGTCGGACAACGGTGACGAGTGTGTTGACAATGCAGAGGGTGAGTTGGGCGGGAAGGCTCGTGGTGGAAGGTAGAATGAAGGGAGCATCAACATGGGTATGCGCGCTTGAATCTTGACGTGGTGCTCGAGATGACGAAGAGGACGAGGAGGAGGTCTGTATGAGTGATATGATTGGACCGCTTGAAGATGCAGGGTTTTCAGATTCGAGAAGGACCGAGTTCTCGCGTCCATTTGAATTCAACTGCGCTGCAGACCCCGCGTTCGAGGCAGCAGCACCTCTCGCCATCCTCGCATCGAACCTGTACCTCACCAACGTCAACAACGCCTCAAAGCGCGGCCATGCATCTTCGACAATCCTCTTTCCCACAAACTCAGGCACCATCCTGGCCGTCGCCTCGACAAACTTGGCCGCTGCCACCCAAACCCCAGCATCCCTCTCCACAAACCCTTGCTCCAGCTTGCTATACCATGCCTCGTCCCTCCCCCTCGCGCTTTTTCTGATTCTCGAGGCATCCAGATCGATAATCGGAACAAGTCGACTAGTAGTTGAGGCTTTGGCATTCGAGTAGGCCGCTCCCAGACGCGTCATGACAAACGGCCATGCAGAGTTGACGATCGGCAACAACTCAGCGGTCCGTGCTTGAGGTGCCAGCGTTTCGACTCCGTGTCGGAGCAATCCGAGGACGCGCGAGCGCAGGATCGGCGAAGGGTGCGTAAGAAACATGCTTGCTTTTATGAGGATCTGCGTTGCTACTTGTTGACTTTTGTTCGGCTTGCCTTCTTCCTCCTTTTCACCAGCACTGCTATGCTCTCCGGACAGTGTTGCGTCGTCGAAAGCGTTGGCATCACGTTTGCGCGCCTCAATCCACGTCTTGAATATATCCACCTCGTCTCGCTTCCATTCGCTTGCGACAGAATCTCTCCAATTGATCTTGACCGAGGTGGGAAGCTTGGTAGCTTGTTCCATAGCCATCGTTTCCAGGATCGCATCGAGCACGGCAAGCAGCCCGTCGCAAATGCTAGGATGGTGGTGAAATCTGTCTAGAGCATCGAGAATCTCGTCGAGCGCGTCTTCGACCATGGGGATAATTTCCGACCCGAGGACGCGGATCATTTCGATCAGCACAAAGGGTGCACGTTGGGCAGATACGAGGGGGAGTACGACCAGTGATTGTTCTCCAGTCTTGAGCGCGAGTGTGGTGGACCAGTCCGCTCTACCAGAGTTCGATGCAGATGCGATCGCTCGAAGTTCCTCATCCAGCCCACTGATGAGCCTTTGGCAGGCGGATCCGAGGATGTAATCGGCGTGATCCAGCAGGCAGTTCTTAACGTCCGCGTAGGCCGTATTGAACGCAATGTCCTTGGTGGCGGAGGCCGAAGCCTGGCGAACAAGGTCCGAGGATGCGCTCGATGAAGCGCACATACCGCTGATCAACGGATATGCGCCATGCAGAAGCAGGCTCCGGAATGACTGGCCTAGCAGCTTGGACGAGCTTCCGAGCAAGCTGAATAGTAGAGCGTTGGACCAATCTATCTGGCGCTCGGCTTGACGATATCGATGCTGGATCGAGAGTTGGTTTTGCGCCTGGCTGCCACGAGAAGTTCTAGATAGGTCTGCCGCTCGAACAAAGCCTAGGTCAAGTGCAGTGCCGTGTCGTGCTGGTGTCGAGGAACTGATGTTGTCAGGTGCTAGCGAGATGCCTTTCACGCGCTCGACGATCGTGTTCTCGGAGTAAGATCCGACTTGTGCAAGCTCTTGCTTAGATGTGGCAATAGCATCGTCCGGATACTGATCCGACACTCTCTTGCTTAAGTCCCGATCAGATCGCAAACGAATCGCTTCCTCCGCATCACCATCGAACATGTCCATTACTGAAGCAAACACTTTTTTCCCCAATTTATGCGCCACCTTCCTCGCCAGCCTGCTTGCCTGCGTTGCCCCAGGACCCATATCGCTGAATTGCAATCCAAGTTCCAGATTATCCAGACAGCTGCTCACACCACGCAATAGATCGGTCGCCACCACAAGTGATGCCAGGCTTTCGTCCCGCAGGACCGCATCTTGATCTAGGGCGCCTCCAACACCTACCGAGCTGAGCCTGACAGATCTCGATCGCGAAGCTTCTGCTATGAGGAACGTAACCAATGAAAACATGTGATTGAGGTCGAGTTTTGTGCCAGCTTTGTTCCGCTTGATCTCGTGGACATGCGAGAGGGCAAGCGAGCGTCCGAGCTTGTAAAACATCCGACTAAGTTGCGAGGATGTACTCGCTTCCAAGCCACAGAAGGTGGGCTGAAGCCGCCATGTCGTCGATGTGGAAAATTGTAGTGTCTCTTCGACGTACTGCAGTCGGTCGACTTTGAGTGGGCGAAGGAGTCGCACACAGGTATCTTGCAGATCGTGTGCGAGCTTTGCGAGTCCGATGGATGTGCTACCGCCGGTGGAGGCTAAGCTGTAACGGGTCATATGCTGGTGGAGCACTTCGAGAACTGCACCCACTCTTAAAGCGAGCCTCGAAACCCTGCCGTCGTCCTGATCAGTTATGGCTGCGGGAAGGCTGTTCAGCGCTTGCATTAGTACCGACCAAAGAATGGATCCATTGCTAAGTTGTACCGGTTCCCTCAGGTCTCCTTTGCTCTCGCCTCTGACCGCCTTCTTTTGAAGATCCCAAAGTACGGTCTTTGCGCTCTGCGCAACCGCATCAGAATTGAGCTCCGAAGAAAGATCAATGATCCAAGTCAGCAGCGTAGTGATGCTGGAGGAGTTTTGCATATCCGAAGCTGTGGCACTGTTCATTTTGGTATCGAGACGAGCCATATCTGCCAGGTGGATGTCGAGCCAGCCGAATGAGCCTGCACACTCCGACAGAAGCGCGCCAGCCAGATGCAAGATGGCGATCTTAACCGAGGTGTGCACAGAGGATGGAAGTGAAGTTCCCGACAGTGAGGGCTGTGTTAGCGTTGAAAAAGATTTCAGAGCTACATGAACTTGTGCCAGCGTCGACAGGGCCCACCGTGCGTCTTTGTCAGCTGATACTTGGCCACGAAATCCCTGTGTAGTTGCATGATTGACACGAGCTTCGTCGTCTTTAGATACGTTTGCGCTTGTCGAATCGGGAGAATGGTCATCGATTAGTTGAACGCCGGCAAAGTCTTCGAGGTCTGTCACTTTCATGGAGGTCTTCTTGCTTGCTGTCTGTGACTGAAGACTAGAGAGTTTCGCTTGAGGAGAAAGGGCTTCGCAAAGCGCCTCATCTGACAGCGTGGCTCTGAAGAGATCACTGAGAAGCTCGATCGCGCCTGCGGCTACAGAGCTCGGAGTTGGCTTTGGCTTTGCACCATCTTGCTTCGACTTGACCCTGCTCGTGGCGAGGCGCGTAAGCGATGACGTGATTCCGGGCAAGAGCGGGCGTAGGCGATGAGCTGCCGCCAACTGTGGCAATATTTCTTCTGTACTTTTGTTGTCAGGCGGAGTTGAGGGGAAGTCGATGTAGCAGAGAGATGGAGTTTCGAGACACGATGCCACCCGTACGATTGCTGAGGGTAGATGGCAGAGGCCGCCAATCCATAGCAGGAGCGCATGACGAGCTGCACCGATAGCACTCGATCGCACCTCGGTTGAGGCGCGGGACGACTCTGCGAGGGTGAGACAAGAGGAAAGGACGAAGCTGATTGCGCCCTTTGCAACTCTGTCTGTAGCCACGTAAGAGAGATGTGCGGGAGTCGGGAAGACATGCCTAACATCTTCTCTTGAGCTACAAGCGTTGTAGTTGCCAGCATTATCAGCTACGTCTTCTTGATCGTCTAGCAGCGGAAGATCCGATACACCATCCCATTCCCAATCGGCCTCTTGCACCTTTTGTTGCCCAGTCGTGCTTATCGATTGCAAAGGCTTGAAGCGCGGGCAGAGCAGCTCGTCGAGCACGGCAATCGCTGAAAGTTTCACCTCATCGTTATGACGGACCGTAGTACTCGCTTGATTGCCGTCTTTACTTGCAGGAGAGCCAAGGACGGAACTAGAAAGGATGACGAGGTCGCACCACACCTGCCAGTGCTTGGCTCCTGACGACTCTGAAGCCCAACTTTTCCACCACTGACTGCACAGTAGCTGTATTACATCCAGAGTAGCCTCAGCTACCGAGTCTGGCAAGCTCGTGATCCCCTTTGGAGCGGAGTTGATGAGCTCGGATAATGGGAAGAAGACGTAATTGATTAAAGGGGGGGTGAGAACGTCTTCTGCGCCAGCAGGAATCAATTTTGACGTTGAGGCAGTTGGGCTTCTTGAATCGCCCAGGTGTGTATTGGTCTCGGAGAGAAACGCTTTGAGAGTGATCTTGAGTCGACGTAGACATTCTACTATTTGGTGCGATTGTGTTGTTGTGACTGTTGTCCGCCGTCCAGCGAGAGAAAGTAGCTCAACGCACACTGGCTTGAGGCGCTGAAAGGGCGTCTGAGAGCTGCTTTGTAGATGTCTCTGCTGGAATGGGCCAGCTGCCGGCGAGAACATGTTTTGCTCGTAATTGCCTTGGCAACAACAGATGTGTGTGGTGAACAGCAGAAGGAAAAGCAGGGTCCAAAGCAGCTTTCTTGGTTCGACGGTGGAGGCTCCGACTTCCGAAGCAGGTAGAAGTCACGAGTCCGTGGTCAAAATTGACGAGTGTTACGTTGGTGGTTCTCCACATCACATGTGAGCAATCGTGAATATACGCCCCGCGCTGCGCAAAGGCCAAACTTTGGGGGTCAGAAGCATGTTCATGATTTGTGATTTCAATGTGCGCTTTAAAGTGAGAGAGAAGTAGTTCTCCCTTTGCCCACAACACTTGCTTGCACATAACATTGAGCATCACATCCAACCACCACGATTTCACCGGTTCGGCTCGACGGTCAACGGTACGCAACAATGTCAAATGCAGCAGCCTCTTCAAGCGCGGAGAGCGTGGTCACGCTGGAAATGATCAACAAGCTGCAGCAGGAGGTGCTGGACAACAATCCGATCTACAAGTATCTTTTGTCTGACGTAAGTTTGGAGTAGCGCCACACCACGCCGAGGCGTTGATTGCTCGACAGCGTGCACATTGTCAGCCGACACAGCTCACATGATCTGGGTCAGTATCCCCATAAGTTCTTTATGCTAATGCCGTCATACATCTTCTCCTACATCTCGCTGTCTCTTTCGCAGCTGGTGATCAAAACCGTCTCCTCCGGCTACATTGAAGCGCATGTACCCGTCTCTCGGACGCTCATGAACAGCAAAAACATCCTGCACGGTTCAACGTCGGCGACAATCATTGACTGGATCGGTGGCATTGTCGTCGCCTCGACCTCACCCGATCGATTCAAGAAGCGTGGTGTATCGGTCGACATCCACGCAACATACGTCGGAGCAGCGAAAGAAGGCGATGTGTTGATCGTCAAGGGGAAAAGTAATAAAATTGGCAGGAACTTGGCGTTCATCGACGTAGAGATCTTGAGTAGAAAACCGGGTGGAAGCGAGTCGGGCGAGGATGACAAGGTGATTGTCAGTGGGAGCCATACCAAGTATGTCGGATAGAGAGCCGATGCATTTGGCGTACAAAGCAGCTGCTTGAAAGATACAAGACTAAGACCTGGGGTATTAGATGTAATAGAATGAGACAACTCGCGCATGCGTTTACATTTGTGTGATGTCTGATGCCAGAATCGACGAAGCAGAGAAAGAGTCTGACCGTGACGATCTGACGACGATCGCAGAGTGGGTATGAGATAGGACAACAGCCTATCACGAAAAGCATCTTGTTGAGAGGGCGCGAGATAGCTTCTGTGCGCTCTCTTCGAGGAAGATCTACACTCAACGGGCAACCGGCTTTCTCTAACCGGTAGTAGCCTTGACATCCGCCGACTCTGCTGGCGCCGACGTTACGTGCGTCGAAGGAGGAACAGCCGACATCTGCGGAGTAGCCTCATACGCCGGGGCCGATGCATCGACTCCCTTCAAGCCTTCCCCATCCACCGTCTGCGTTCGATCTTGAGGTTCACTGTTGGCGATAGGGTAGTCTTCCACTGGAAGCGGTGCATCGTTCTTCCATCCGCAATTGAATCGACAACAATTGTCACAGCAGGATGCGTCGGCTCCATATTGGCCTGTTTTTCAACTCAGAGATCGAGACGTTGACAGCAAGAAATCATCAGCATCGACAGAGACAAAAGCAGTTGTGAAGGTGGTTAGATCTACTGACGAGTGCCGCAGAAGACATATTGGATCTGCGCTGCAATGGCGGCACAGCAACCACCGCAGATGAAGGCACCGGTCTCTTCCATGATTGCAATCCGCCTTTTACTTTGCTTTCAGGTGCAGCTACTTGAGTTGTGAATACTTGGTGATTCTGACTTGCGTTAGGGTGGATCGCGGATGCTTGTGCAATGGCAGAGAATTAAGGAGCCCAGTGGTGGTGGTGTCAAAACTAACACTCGTGACTGTAACCTTCGTGCTTGTCATCTTGATCACGCATGTATGCACCAAGACGGAAAAATTCAAACATTACCCAACCTTGATCAAACAGACGGCTCTCCATCTCATCAGTCACGAGTCTCTGTCCAGAAGCTGATCGGAGTGCAGCACAAAAACGCACGGCCCCCAACCCATCCGACCTGATTCGCTTGTGTTGTGTAGACCATTGTGAATGGTGGTGGTAGATGCGTCTCAAACCAAGCGCTCGTGTTTGCTTGGGCTAGGTGTACCGCCTTCTTCCAACTAGCACTGCGTGCCGGCACATGCGCCATTGTTCGGCAATTCCGATTTACATTTATTAAAACAGTCACAGAGTCACGAGTGTGAGTGAAAACTTGCGCGCGGTGTTCAACTTGGTAACTCGGTACTCACGACTCTTGAATCCAAGAAAACACTCTTTGCTCACCTCGAGAAGTGTGCCCGTGGTCCACAGTCGCGAGATTCCACGGCCATCCCATGAATGCAATCATGAATCACAAATCGCACCAAGGGATCCATGAAAGTCGCTCTTCCGTCACCAATCAAATCAATCCATGGTTGACGTCATGCTGTGTTGCACCGCTGCCATCAGTCGACTTTTCATACAAGCGACGCCAAGGCAAGTCGTTGCGAGCCAAAGCACAGCAGCTCAGAACTCATGTTCACAACAGAAACATGCATCACACTCAGTATGGCTGTTCCCTGAGCAATGCATTGCTAAGACATTGAGGTGAATCACTAATGATACAATGGAGAGCTAGCTTCTCAGGTAGAGATAGCCGAGATAGTGCGCTTCTCGCCGCGCAACGACGTGATCGGCGACCACGAGTTGCGAGGATCCTTGGTAAACGCGTGCGATGACAGGGGCGGCGATCGCGAGCTGCGGCTGGCGATTAGGGGCACGTAGTCATCTCCGCCAATCTCCATGGGCGTCGATCGAGGCGAGATCGACGAAGAATCTGGGCTGCTGCCGCTGCTCATGCCGTCGTTGTCACCGGCACCGGTGTCGCTCTTGGAGCCAAAAGAGCTGCGAGGCGAGCGCTGATCCTGGGAACAGAGCGAAGGCGAAAGGCGCAGCGAGGGTAGCGGCAACCTGGCGATCGAAGGCAGCGCGCCAGATCGTCCCGAGTTGTTGACCAAAGACGAACTGGAAAGCCTAGGCAGCTTCAACGACTCTCCGACATCCAAGGCCACAACCCGTCCCCCTGGAGAGGGAGCATCGTTACTCGGCCGTACAAAAAACCGAGCGGCGTCGGAAATCTGTTGCTCAGTCAGGTTCCAGCACTGGCGAGCAGTCGCCCACCAGCGCGAGGCGTCAGGGCCAGGGCGGCTGTACTGCGTGCTCATGAGCAAGGCAGGGAAGGCAAACAGGTTGCGGCGACCCGTGATGCTGAGTACCGACAGGATCAGGTTGATGTTGTCAAGCGCAGCCTTCTGCTGACCACGGTCAACCTGAGGAGCCCCGGCGCGGCGAGCCTCCATGAGGAAGACAGAGCACTCAGCCACGAGGTGCATTTGAGCCCAGAACCATGCACGGTGCGAGGCAGCGCTCGCCTCAGGCTCCTCGAGCAGACGGCTGGCCTGCTTCATGTTGTAGTCGTCAAACTTGTGCTCGACGATGAGCGCAGCAGCCCATGACTGGAGTGCTTCTTCGCCCTTGCTGTCGGGCTCGTTGGCGTCGACAACAAGGCCGAACACGGTGGCAATCTCGGCAAGTCGAGCAAACGACTTGGTGACATCGTCGCGCACCTCATCACCTGACGTGCCAAACTTGCGAGCAGCAGCAAGCACCACGGATCGACGAACGCTTGGTGACTGTCCAGCGAGCGCAGCAATGGTCATGTCCAGAGTCCAAGCAAGCAGAGCGAGGCGCTCACAAGTGGCGCGGCGAGGCCAGGACGACGAAGAGAAAGAGTCACGCGAGTAGTTATTCTTGCGCGCAGGCGGCAGCTGGCCATCGGCGAGCTTAAGCACTGCTACGATGCGTACCGCGTCGTTTGAGTACGAGAGCGCGCGTTGAAGGCGGCCCATGCCAAGCTCGTGAGCAGCAAGGAAGCAGAGCGTGAGAG
Organism: Mycosarcoma maydis; assembly: GCF_000328475.2. Lineage (NCBI taxonomy): Eukaryota > Fungi > Basidiomycota > Ustilaginomycetes > Ustilaginales > Mycosarcoma > Mycosarcoma maydis. The sequence continues at coordinate 355,294 of NC_026489.1, forward strand.
CGAGGTCGACGTCGGGGCGATCGAGGAGAGTGAAGCCGTCCTGGTCCTCGTCCTGAAGCATACGGCGAGCAGAGCGAGCGAAAGCCTCGCCGTGGGCAAAGCGGTGTTCGCGCTCGGCTTCGCTAATGCCTTGCTCGAAGCGAGCAGCAAGGGCAAACATGGCCATGAGCAGGTAGGCAGGCACCTCGGACGTGGAGAGGTCGCGCAGTAACGAGATCTCGTCCATTACACAGCTGAAGGGGTGAATCTGCGAGAAGAAGATGCTGATCAGATCTCGCCTGCGTTCAGGTGCCACATCGTCGATGGAAGGCAGACCCTCGAGACGGGGTAGCGACATGGGACTCGATTTGGAACTTATAGTGTTGGCACGTCCACGTCCGGAGAGGTCGCTACTGCTAGGGCTCGAGACCTGAGCGACAGCTCCGTAGGTCGGTGTGAGCGCCTCGGATGGGTGAAGAGTGGCACCTGAGTGGCCTGCCGTTGCTGAGGGCTGACCGGCTTCGATGGCGACACGAGCGGTGGGGAGCACCATTTTGCCATTAGCATCCGAATAGCAACAAGTGCGGCCGCTGAAGTCGCAGTTGGAACATGGAAGGCCGCCATCACAACGACGCTTGGCCTTGTGACAGGCGACACAGGCCTTTTGAAGACGCTTGCGCTTGCGGCCAGTGGCGGCATAGATGGTGGTGCCGTCGGCGGTGACGTGAGTGGTACGGATGATGGGCTGCTCAGCAGAAGCGTTGTTGGTGGCAACAGACGCTGGCGAAGTAAAGGTGTGTGGCAGTGGGGAACCGGATGGACCAGCGACAGAGGCAGACCGATGAGCTACCCAAGGGTCGACATGATGGTTGTGCGGCTGTTGCGTCGAGGTGGTAGGTGAAATGTGACCACTGGAAAGAGCGCGATAGGTGGATGGACCGGCGGATGCAGAGTAGGCTGAGTGAGCAAGGTGAGGCTGATGGTGATGCGATGAGGCTTTGTGTTGGTGGTGCTCATTGCTCGACGCCCATGGCGACGAGTGATAGGTGGAAAGCGGTCTGGACATGTCGGAGGATGCTGCGGGGAGCATGGAAACTAAAGAAAGAAGACTACGCGAAGCAGATGATGGGACGTTTAGACCAAAGATCGCTGAAACTCGATGAAACAGACGAGGTGATGTCGACGAAAGGGGCACACTGTAACGAGGTGATGGTGATGAGTCAAAGGAGAAAGAAGGGGGAAGGGGCGGAAAAGGTAAGGTCTGCGCGACAGCTATATAGGATGGGAGGAGCAACCACGAGGCAATCGATGCCAAGACTTAGGGGTGGACAAGCGGATCACGAAGGGGGAGCGACCATGGCTTGGAATTGACGGCGGAGTGGACAGAGGCGGACCAGCGGAAACGCGCAGACATGAAAGTCGACCAGATTCATTGAAAGACTGAGCGATTGAGCTACGGTCAAACGATGCCAAGCATCACTCTGGGTCGGCCAGAGAGCAACGGGCTTGGCAACCGTAAGACAGCCAAGCCAAGCCAAGCCAAGCATACAAGACGCCGCCAAGCCCGCGGTTGGTTGCTCCCTCCCTTCTCGCACCCTTTCGATATGCACCTGCTTCTCCCTCCCCCTCTCCTTGTTGCCCGTTCTATCTAGCCTCCCTCTCATGCTGACACAAATGTCTACTACCTACACCTTTTAGACCGAGTTCTGTTGTTTATCAGCCAACATCGAGGACGAACTGGTGGGGCATGGATTAGGTTCCAGAGATGGAAGCTGAAACGCCAAGCTTTGTGCTCTGAACGCCCCAGCAACGCTGATAGGCAGAACAAAAGCGGAGCGGCGGTCTGCTTGCATATCAGACAGGCACCGCGCAATTTCATCCATCGGTCAAGCGGAAGCAAGAACGACAACTCGGGCACTTGACGAGAGGAAGACCCCAAGTTGGTCCGTCACAATGCCAAGACATGCACTCTGAACCGTCGGCTTTGATTGCCAAGCCTCAAAATATTACAAAACGTAATAAAGACATGCATGACTACACAAATTCGGCCTACAGAGAATACAAACCTATTTCGAAAGTAACTTAAGTGACAAAGTTCGAAACAGTTACACTACAACGTGCAATAAGCACCAGCTGTGTTCGGCCACGTAGGCTGTAGATGTCGGCACTGGAGAGCTGCCAACAGCCGTGACTTGAGCGACTCTGTGAGAAAATGCATGCCAAGCGGACGCTAAGAGCTAGTACACCGCCGCTTCTGAGGCCGCCTGTCCCGCCCTCGTGCCTCGGGTAGCTGGTGACGAGCGCTTTGGAGCCTCCTGGCACCAAACGCCATCGTGAGTTGCCCGTCCCAATCCGCCAGGCAACGTGTGGACAAATTGGCTTCCGATAGCCTTTCTGTGCGCCTATCTCGCTCCAGAAGCCTGAGTTTTGGATGCCAAGCCTCGTCTATCTGGTGGAATCTGAAACTTATCGCTCCTGATCAGTCAATCTGCGTCACGAGTCTATCCGACGTTTGGCACGTTTCATGCTTGCCTCTTCTTCGAAGCTGTTCTCTGACAAGCACCCCAACGCGCTCCATGTCAACAGCACGCTGTGGGGGATGCCGGTATAGTGGAAGATTGCCATGGCATCGAGCGGACTGACTTCGGATCATGGTCTGGTCGGAGTGGAGGCGCGCTCTCGCGTTGCTTACTGCGCCAAGCACCGGAAGGTACGTCGCAGCTTGAGAAAGCTTGGCGTCCATGTCTCTGCTCTTCCCTTGCGGTCAACCAGCACCGTTCGGTCCATATGTCAGTAACTGACGCCATAATTGTTCAGGCACCCGCCAGATGAAACTTTACGATCAGATCCACTCAATTGTCTAGGAGCGCCGCCGGTGAGAAGCGACAACCGTCCAGGCACCGCAACTCTCGCTCGACGTCGTTTCCGGAACGGCTCATATTTCATCCGTCTGTGATATATAATTTGGCTAAAGTTATTCCCAACTTGCGCTGCAATCTTCTCACTCGTGATCAAGCTGAGTCGATAGCCACGATAACATGAAAAGCCCCGACAACCAATGAGAGCGTCTGATCATCCTGTCCCTCCGCTCCAGCCATCGTAGACATCTCGACTTTGCGACTCTGTCGCATGGCTCTCTCGCTACCATCTCAGCTCGGTTAGCGATCAGGGTTCTGACGCTACTTGGGGAAGCGAAGAGATCCTGATATGGCTCCCAGCGTCCCGAAGTGGAAGCTCGCATTGCCAACGTGAATCCATATGCCCGATCACTAGCCGAGCATCTTGGCAGAGGCGATACGATGCAACAAAGCATGCACAGCATTCACAGCGTGCAAATCGCTCCACGTGAAAGGTCAAGTTTCATCTCAGGTCGCCAGTTGTGCGCTCAGCACAAGATGCCAAGATTTGCAACTACATAAGCGAGCCTGCGGTTCAGAGGGAGCCCCAACAGAAACGAGCGAGGCCACGTTGGAATCGTGCGGGTCGTCATCGAATTTCGAAATTCATCCAGAGCGCATCTCACTCGTACACGTACGAGTGAGATGCGCTCTGCAACTGTCCAACGGCTTTTCTCTAGCTATCAGATCAATCGTGAATCCTTGACCTGGACATGGATGGCCCTTCCAATCAGGCTTTGGTCTAGATGCTTTTGCGTCTGTCTTGTGGCCAGGTACAGGTGATTGCTAGGCTGATTGTGTCCTCGAAAGAATTGCAACTTCCGCATGAACCCGCGTAAGGTTGGACGAATTCAGGAGCTCACACCTATCCGTACACACAACACACACGGAAGCATGTTCGGAAAAGCTTCCAGAAATTGCTGTAGAACCGCTCCGCTTCTTGGCGCATGGCATCAAAGCTGCTCTGCAGACCGCAGATCGTCCGGACGCAGGTTCCTCTTCTTCTTTCCCCTGTGACCCTTGGCTGCTGTACCAGGACCCCAGTTGGGCAGTGGATTGTTCTGGTACCTGACCAATTTCTCACTCGCTCCCAACGCATCCAGCACCTCCTTGGCCTTGGTATTGTCGAAATCGTACTCTCTCTGGGGCTCCTTTTGCAGCAAAACTCGAGCCGGATCGTTCGGTTTCATGTTTTCCATCTTGACAGGATGTTGGGTCTTGACCCAGTACCTCAAGATATCGAACACCTGTGCTCGCGTCGCGTCCGTCTTGAGCGATCCAGCTGCAGCGTGTGATCGACTTACACGGAAGCCCGCGGAAAGAAGAGCGGAGACCATCTTGTCGAGCGGGGGCGAGACGCAGTGGAACAATCCCGACGCTTTGGGTGGGGTAAAGTAAAACAGGCTCTTGTCGCCTGATAGCTCTTGAGCTGCAAGACTGACCATACCTCGAATACGTGCGCTTGTGTGGAAGGCCGAGGGGATTTCGTCGAGGTTCGAGAGAAGTGAGTTGCAGAATTCGGCATCGTGCAGGTCGCCCAACCACATTGGTCCACCGAGATGCATCCGGTTGCCGCACTCGTTACATTGTTCGCCCACCGGCGGTCCCTGAGCCGAGTTGTAGCGGTAGTTGATGTTTGTCTGACCCGTTTTGCCCGTGTTGGTAGTTTGGGTTGCGCGCCCAAACCGCTGTATGTGGAAGTCCTGACAGTGTGTGCAGATATAGACGGTGCCAGTTTTACTGGCGACGTTTTTAACTTCGACAGGCCCAGTCCAAACCCGAACAAAGGTGCGCAGGTAGAAATCGATCGAAAGACTCAGGACGGGCTGGATATAGCGACCGTATCGTGCGGCCGAGGTGGCAATGGTGTGAAGGACGAGTCGGAGTGCAACTTCGTGTGAGAATTCGGCCTTGACAGAAACACCGCCGTATTGTGAGAAACACTTTTCTGGATAATTGTGTCCTGCGAGGACGGCCAAGTCGGTGCAAGTGACGCAGAGCAGACCACCGTCGGCAACCGACTGAACACCTCCGTCCAAGAAGGGCGCGGCTGAGCCATAAGGGTCCAGGTCGACCACGTCGAAACGCTTGTGTGGTTCGCGGTGCGTGTACATCAGGGTGATGGCGTCTCCAGCATTGAGCTTGACCTTGCAGTCCGGGTGAATGGCTGCTGATGATGCCTGAGGCTCGATGGAAGCTGCTGGAGGGTCAATGACAGATGATGCCGTAGTGGTTGCCTCTGCTGTTATGGGATCTGCTGATGAAGTTGCTGCCGACTTTGCTGCCGCACTCGCTCGCGCCTCGTTCTCCCTTTCGGCCAGTGCATCCTCGTCCATGTGCTCTTCGCTCTCGATCCTTGTCAAGCTACTGCTGGCTTTTTCTTTGCTCACCTCGGAAACGATCCATTCATCAATTGGACGATCCGGCGGAAAGTTGAGCGCTACGTTACGTTTCATCATCTCGACCGCCGTCGGCGAAAGATCGTTGGCCAGCACCCAGCGCAACAGAGGAATCTCCTTCGCATAGCGAATGCTACGAAGACCAGTTGCGCTGAGCGCCTCTAGCAGGGTAAACTGATAGCTGCGATACTCGTCCTCGATCGGCGCTACTACGGCGCTGCGCGATGCTTGTGGTGCTTCTTGTGATGCTCCTTGTGGTGCTTCGTCCGACAGTGCGCCCTCGGCAGATGTGAAAGTTGTGGCGCCGTTTCGGTGGGCATCGATACGCGCCCTCTTGGTGCCCGGCTTTTCTGCATCTGTCGCAGCAACATCGGCGTCGGTGGATCCATGGGTGGGGCAAGCAGCTCCTTTGCGCTTTCCTTTGCCCTTGTTGGCGGCAGAGACAGCCTTTCGCTGAGCAGCTCGTAGGAAGCGTGCCTTCTTCTCAGCGTCGAATCGTTCACTCCAGGTGCGAATAGCCAGGGTGGACAGATCACGGTTGAACTCCTGAACGGGATTGAGGAAGGCAGCTTCAGCCGAGGGCATTACGATTGTCGCCGAGTTCTCGCGGAAAGCGGATTCATGATCTGCCAGGGTGATGCCAGAGGCTCGTGCACGCTCCGGTGCAAGTAGGATAGGCGTCGGCGCCATGATGAATAGCCTCTTTGCCGCTTCTCCGAAGCTTTTTACAGGTGTAGCCAAGAGTGGCCTGACAAATCGACCTGGAAGAACCGCTCGAGCCCTGCACACGACCACCATGCACGAGTTACCGAGGAGGAAAACTCTCGGCCTTACTTGAGGTGATTCACGATGAAGTTGCTGCTTCCAGATGCGGCTAGATGCGATGCTTCGTTGAGCCAGATTCACGTGATCTGGCTGTCACTGTTAGCGTCGCAATGAAAGGTATGATGATACCAACTGGGATGAGGGTCTTGACGAGAGCGAGCCTCGTTGGGAAGAACATGCGAAGGAAGAAAATATTCAAAAAAAAAATCCAAAGAATAAATAAGTAAAGTCCCATATCTCCATGTTGCCAAAAACGAAAAGCTAGTTCCGCTATCCGAGAATCGTGAATTATATAACTAGTTATTTACAATTGCGGGAAGCTTGTTCAATCTGACACGTTCAAAGAGTCACGAGTGAATCGACGTGCATCGTGCAACCAGGAACCACAAACGTCAAACGTCATGCGTGCAAACATGCGGGAATCGTGAATCGCGAATCCAACCGCATCTAACTTATTCACGAACCACGATTTTCACAGAAGCTGTTTATGACACTGCAGCTTTGCCAACACGCACGCGCGAATTTGAGAAGGCTTGCTGACGCGATCCACGATGTTCAGGGTTTTGACCACTGAGCTTGATACTCGTGACTGATGCACGCTCCGATTCTTCTTGCATGGTGATTTCCAAAGTCTTGCAAGATCCTTCTGCTGATTGACAACCATCTCTAGCTCATTCTTTCACACTTGGCTGGCCACGGAGGTTCTTGTCTTGGTCAAGATGGCGACTCGGATGTCTGCTCCAGGCGATACAAAGCCCATTTTACGCCCAAGCTCCACATGCTCGTCACCGACCAAACGAAGTAGCAAAAAAGTCGTCATCATTGGTGCCGGTGCGGGAGGTACCGCTCTCGCCGCGCGTCTCGGTCGTCGAGGCTACTCTGTCACAGTCCTCGAGAAGAACTCGTTTGGCGGCGGACGATGCTCGCTCATCCATCACGATGGACATCGATGGGACCAAGGTCCTTCGCTGTACCTGATGCCCGAGATCTTCGAGTCGTGCTTCAAAGATCTCGGCGAGGACATACGATCGCACATCCGTCTGCATCAATGCAATCCAGCCTATCGAATCCACTTTGCTGATGGCGAGAAAATGATGCTCTCCTCCAACTTGTCTCAGATGGGCGAAACGCTGAACTTTTTCGAGAAGCGCGCGGGCAACAAGCAAGACCCCTTGACCAACTTTTTGACATTTCTCAAAGAGGCAGGCGAGAACTACGAAGAGTCGATCAAGCACGTCTTGACCAAAGACTGGAGCGCATGGTGGGCGTTTTTTCGACCAGAACTGTTTCCAATGCTGTGGAAGACAAAGGGTTTGAGGATTTACTCGACACTTTACGATAGGACGACCAAGTATTTCAAGTCGAGACATGTGAGGAGAGCGCTGACTTTCTCGGCCATGTACATGGGAATGAGTCCGTTTGATGCGCCGGCGACCTACTCCTTGCTGCAGTATGCAGAGTATGCAAAGGGCATCTGGTATCCGATCGGAGGCTTCTACAAGGTGGTGGAGGCCATCGAGACGATTGCCAGGGACAAGTTTGCGGTCGATTTCCGATACGAAACGAATGTCAAACGCATCGTGATTGATGAGCGCAAAGGTGCTGCCAAGGGCGTCGAGTTGGATTCCGGTGAGGTGTTGCAAGCCGACGTTGTGGTTAGCAATGCCGATCTGGTATGGACATACAACAACCTCCTACCACCTTCATCGTACGCCACTCGGTTGAAGAGCAAAGACCAGACGTGTTCTTCGATCTCGTTCTACTGGGCGCTCTCTTCTGTCGTTGAAGAACTCGGGGGGCACAACATCTTCCTCGCCGATGCGTACCAAGAATCGTTCGACGAAATCTTCCGGGATGGAGACACGCCCTCGGAGCCATCGTTCTACGTCAATGTTCCGTCACGGCTCGATGCGAGTGCTGCACCTGCTGGCAAGGACACGCTGGTGATTCTGGTTCCCTGTGGGCCGATCAGCATTCCAGAGAAGCCGTGCGCCGATCCAGCCAAAGGTGCACGCACGCGCGATCAGTTTGCGGCAACCGTACAACGTGCTCGAACCCAAGTGATCGCCACGCTATCCAAACGACTGAATCGACCTGACTTTGAATCGCTGATCCAACACGAGATCGTCAACGACCCATTCGACTGGGCGGACAAATTCAACCTCTTCCGAGGCTCCATTCTCGGACTGAGCCACACGATTCCGCAGGTGCTCTGGTTCCGACCTTCGATCCAACATGCCAAGTACAACAATCTCTTCTTCGTTGGAGCGTCTACACAACCGGGAACGGGGGTTCCCGTCGTAGTGGCCGGAAGTGGCGTGGTCGCGCACAGAGTGACGGCGTTCTTGGAGGGCAGAGAAAAAGGCTGGTTGAGTTGGGAGGCGATTCGCGGCAGCATCTTTCTCGCCTTGTTGGCCATGGTCGGTGTCATGTTCGCCGGTTTTGCCGCCGCATTCATCTTGCTAGGCTTGGTAATCGCCGTCTCCGTGCATCTCTTGGGTTTCGCTGATGTACCCGGTTTGGTCCGCGGCAAGGTCATGCTCGAGTAGAAGCATGCAGTACCCTCGTCCCTCGTAGAAAGTCGAAATGGATTTGTACGTGGACCGTAGATGTTTCGAATCTGCTTTCACTGCCTAAACAATGCTGGCATCGTCGATCGCCTCCGCAGCGTATCAACGATCTCGCTGACTGTCGATCACTAACGATCAGGAATCAATCTGAAAGCTAGGAGCTAGAATTACATTCCTCCCATCGGACTGAAAGGTACAAACCAAATCCAAAAAAACAGGCCTTCTAGAGATCTGAGAGAGACAAGAACGTCAACTTGGTCTCGAGGCGAGGTATAAGCAATGTGAGAAAGGGGGCAGCAAACAGCTGAAACGCCGCCCAACAGGGATACCAGCAGAAATCAAACGAAAGCAAACGGGGCGAAAGGCTAGCGAGCATTGTATGGAAGTCGAAATTGTCCGTGAAAATCATGGTAGCGCCAGTACGGGAACCATGTTAAGAGGCAAGGATTAATGCGCTCGGTAAGTGGACGAGGGAGGAGCGTCTTTGTGATTGTGAGCGGGACGACGGCTGGGACCACCCCTGGAGCTGTCGTCATCGGTGAAATCGGGCTCCGCATTGGTCAGGTGAAGCCGACGCGGCTGGTCATGGACCTCTTCGAGATCATCCTGTGCATCAACATAGGCAGGCGGTGAAATGCCGCCAACGAGGCCCATTTTGGGACTAACAGGACTGCCGTGGTTAGAGGAAAGTCGTCTGTTCTGCCTGCGAGGCGAGGTGGAAAAGCTTGCACGACCCAAGGCGGCATCAGCAGCTTCGCGAGCGCGAGCATCGCGCACCTCGGGAGGGTCAAAGTGGCTATAGTCGGGACCGGGCGAGCGCGTCTGAGCGGGAGCATTGCGTGTGGCATGGGCAACGGCGGCGGCGGCGGCGGCATTGGCCTCGGAGGGAGAGACCATGAATTGAGCCTGCGGAGGCGCGGTGGTGAGGTTCTGACCGACACCAGCAACCGAATAAGGCCCATGAGTATCGTTCCAGCCCATCATGGGAAGAGTCCAAGGGGCAGGCGCGTTCTCATTGGAGGGCGACAGGTTGGCAGTGTTGTAGCTGTCCTGGTGCGAGTTGGAGTAGGATGGATGTCCGATGGAAGAGCGACGGTTCTGGGAGGGGCTTGCATTGTTGAGGAAGTAGCTGCCAGCACCGCCAGCAACAGCACCGGCAGCGAGGGCACTGGCACCGTTGTATGGAGAACGTTGTTGCATTTCGGGGTAAGCATTGGAGCTGTAGCCATTGTAAGCATCGTAGCCTTGATAGTTGTTATTGTTGTTGTAGGAGGCATCTTGCGCATTGTTGGAAGCGCTGTAGGCGTATCTTTCTGGATCTTCGTCGTTAGCGAACTCGGCAGGGAGGGTGGCATTGGTTTGTTCGCGACGATGACGACGGTTGCGAGAACCAGCGGCGGCGACGGCGGAGGTGGCACCCATTCCAGCAGCACTGGTGCCCGCAGCGTAGGAAGAGGAGACATGGTCGTTCTGGGGATCAAAAGTGGGCCAGGCACCACCGGTGTGACCGAATTCGTCGATGCTGTTGCGAGGAGGACGCTCGCCGAGGCAGAGGAAGTAGGCATGGCCGGTGCGTGACTTTCGCCTACTGGCCATACAGCAGAGAGCGATCAAAAGGGCAAGGAGAAGAAGACCGCCGACGACGCCACCGACGATGCCGCCGATGAGGCCTGCATTGGTGCTGGAACCACTTGAGTTGGCCCTGCCGGCAGAGGCGGTAGTGGTGACGACGGGAGTGACGATAGTGGTGACGACTTGGGAGGTGCTGGTACCAGAGACAAAGTTGGAGGTAGTGACGAGTGTAGTAGGTGATGAAGTGGTGATGATGCTGGAGGATGATGTGGAGGTGGTGGAGGTGGTGGTTGTAGGCCTGGTGGAAGTGGTCGACGAGGTTGATGAGGAAGTGGAAGTGGTGGTGGGTGTGGATGCTGTCGAATAAGAAAGCAAAATGCAGAGAAAACAAGGTTGCACGAGGTCAGAAATGAAGGTCGAGGCGCGATAGTGTAGAGCCGAGAAGAAGACAGGGTTTCTGAGTACTTACAGGTTGTGGAAGTGGTAAGGCGGGTGGTGGTGCTGGTGGTGGTAGTGGAGGAGGAAGAGGAGGAAGAGGAGGATCTGGTGGAAGTGATGGAGGCACTCGTAGCGATGGAGTCGGTATTTCCAGGCCCGCCGAATAGATCGCTCAAGAAGCTGTTGAAGGGGTCACCGCCTTGTCGCTCCCAGAGCGCGGTGGCACGTGGCATGATGGTGGGTTGCACAACCATGGTTGTGATAGTTGATGCTGCTTGATGCTTATCAGATGGGAACCAGAGCAGCGATGTAAGGGTAGATGAGTGGATGGTGACGAACAATGAAAATGTATGGATGGATGACGGGTCGAGGAGGAGGAGGAACAGCAGCAACAACAACAACAGCAGCAGCAGGGTTCGATGTACAAATTAGGAAGGAAAAAGGCGGGGGAAGTGGTCTGACGTGGGTGTGAGTGAACCAGGATCTGCTCATCTGTGTGACTGGGCTTAGGCAGTCAAGGCTTGGCGAATCGTGCAGGGCCCATCGTCAATCGTCCATCGTCAATCGTCAATGCGGGCAGCGATCTGCCAAAAACAAATTCAAAATCTTCATTCGCCTCACGCTTGCCAAAATCGTCCAGATTCACGATTCACGATTCACGATTTGTTTGCCGATCCAGCCACAGTCATGAGTCGGCAGGCGGTGCTCAGAGTTCTGAGACCCGTTTGCGCTGATAACCAAACGTGAAGAGGGACACAGGCCTACAAATCCTAGATCGTGAATGTCAGTGTCGCGCTCTCGCAAGTCCGAAGTCGGTGAACCATACATGGCAATTCAAATCACGAATCAGCTCCGACCCTCACGACTCGACTGCTTCACGCTTGGCACTGAGTCTTGAGTGACTCACGACTTGGCATACCCAACTCACAGCTAAAAGAATATTTTGGCGCTGTTACACCGAACTACACTGCATTGCACGGCAAGCTGCGTCCGTTCCGCTCCAGACAGCCATGTGCTGTGGAACCAGAGCACCCTGCAGCAGTTGACTGTTTTTCTACTGCCACCTTGCATTCCACGGTTACGACGCTTTCATCACCTTATCAGTCAGTGCCCGCAGTTGAAAGGGTACGCCCAACGCAAGGCCCAAGAAATATGCGGCTCAGATCGGCACGAGCAGGGGCGCTTCCGCTGCTACCTACTGCGGTAAACCCGCTTTGAAGATGATCCGCGCCAAGCCTGCTCCACATACGTACACACATACGCACACGCTCAAACAGAGAAAGAGAGAGAGAGAGAGAGAGAGAGAGAGAGAGAGAGAGGCGCGCGACTCGACGCTATACTCTGACCCGTGACTCGCCTGAAAGCCGTGAAAATTTTTGCGTTTTGTGGGTCGGCAGTTTATGATTTCACGCTTTGTGGAAACAGCCACTCACGGCTCGGCCAGGAAAGCGCTTCTATGATCATTCACGATTGCCAATAACAGCACTGTGGCACTCTCATCAAACACACGAACCAAATCAACGAATCTGCATCTGCTACGGTGCATGCTGAATTCTGTGACTGCCACCCAGGCTTTCATTGCCCTCTTTGGCCCTTTGCCCGAGTCTGACTGAGTATCGAGTTGAATCTTGTAGTGTGATCCCTGTGACACCGAGTGGAGCTGGTTCATTCCTCTTTCAGTAACACTCATCCTGGTGCAGTCACGAGTCGACTGAGGGGCTGTCGTCGCAGTGCACCCGTTCGCTCAAACTAACTCAGTTACAAACGATTCACATTTGGTACTTCATCGAGTGGCAAAGGCAAGCGAAGCGTCCCGTTCACAGGAATCGTGAATCACGAATCTGTTGCCATCAACCCAACGAAACGTGCAAATTCGAATTTCCCAGGCGAACAATCACAAAAATGAATCACGAATCGTGAAATTGTGAAATTGTGAAATCGTGAAATCGTGAAATCGTGAAATCGTGAATACTGAATCATCGATTTAAATTGATCAAGAAACACGAATTCAAAGAGACATTTAAAAAATGCGTTGATTCGATTGAGCTTTGAAATGATCGCTCTGCTTGCTCCGCTTGCTCTGGAACGAAGTGAGTCAAACGTGGACTTTACATGATTTTCACGATCAAGTCAGTCAATGACGAGTGTGGTGAGTATTTCTTGACTGATTCAAGACTCACCGTGAGTTGTGTCGACTCGTGGCTCAAGACTCTTGTGTGGTGGTTGCTGCTTTTTTGTTCATTCTCGTGATTCTTGGTTCCGCCAAACGACTCAGCTCAGCAAGCAAGAAAGCTGAAGCTGACCAAGCTTCCCCTGTTCTCTGCTTGTGCTTGATCCGTGATTCGTGATTCGTGATTCGTGATTCGCGATTCGCGATTTCCAGTGAGTGCCGTGGCAGGCGCTGCTGCTCCAAGTAAGTTAAAGTGGTATTCATGTCCATGCTACAACTCGTAACTGTTGGCAATCTTGGCTCACTTCTCGTCACCATCATCCCTCCTTTTCCGCTTCACCCCTCCTTTCTCTCCTCACTTGGTTCATCTTCCAGTGTTGAGTCTCTGTCCTCGGTGGGACTTTTCTCCCTCCTCTAGAGCAGGCTCATCCGCTCTCTTTCGCCCACTTTTGGCCTTCGCTGCAGTCGTTCGGGTTGCTTGACCTTGAACCTGTAGCGCAGTGTGCGCGTAGAGAAAGAAGACGACGGCTTTTCGACCAGTCTCAACCTTGGCGCAGCATCGTCTTTTGACATTGTTGTTGCTGCTCTTGGACATCTTGTCGTTCCGCCAGCCAGTATCCTAAGCTGTGTCGACAGTATCTCGGCTCTGCTTTCTTTGTTCGATTCCGGCGCACAAACGCAGCTACGACAGTCATCTGCTCTCGTAGCTTACCCGCGTCGCTTCGCTCAAGCTGCGCAGCTCACTTTCGACCTTATCACGATCCCCACGTCCTGATTCGGCTTACTCACGACCCGGCTTTGATCTCTTCGATTTCTTGCCATCCTCCCGACCACGTCTCCGTCCTCATCGCTGGTGCCGTAACAAAGTACGTCGCCAATCTTGAGCTTCATCTTATTCTGCTCGGCTCGCCATCAGTCCCGACGCTTTGATCCTTTCGACGACTCTATGGCTGCCATTCTCGCCTCTCGGTGATCTTTCTTTGATTCACCCCGGGCTTAGGGACGCCTTCAGTGTGCTGCTCTCTCATCTGTGCCCGCCTTTGGTCTCCCTTTCGTTTTCTGCATCGCCATCTTTGTCCCCCCATCTACCTCATCTTTCTGTCCGTCCTCTGGTTTCCTCTCCGGTTTCGGCTGTTCGTTCCAGTTGCTTTCCATCATTTAGACGCTCCTCTCCTTTGCAGCCAGCTCTCTTCACCCCACCTTCGCCAGACCGACATTCGCGCTCGGCCTAGCGTCCCAAAAGCGTCCGCCTCGGTCTCTCCACGCCGAAGTGCGCGCATTCGCTGTTTTTTGCAGCCATGTCCTTCTATCCCGACGCACAGCCCGTCGCGTCCTCTTTCCATCAATCCGACAGCGGTCTTGCTATGCATCCGTACCCCCACCACAATCAACCGCCTCACCTCGCTGCTGCTGCTTCCGCCGGCGCATCTGTCTATCCATACCTTGATCCATCGACACAGGCTCACATGTACTATCGCCAATCATACAGTGATGCCGCTCCCGCGTCGCTTGCCAACGGCGTGGACCACCACGTCTGGCAAGCTCCTCAGGCTCCTAGGCTCTCCGCTGCCGCAGCACGAGCTGGTCGACAACACATGATGGGCTACGCGCCTGCAGCATATGCACACACCCACGCTGCCACTCCCTGGTATGCACAGTCTTTGGGCTATTCTCAGCCTTATCCGCAGCCGCGCACCCACCAACAGCTCGAGCACCAGCTCTTGGTGCAACACCAACTTGCCAAGGCACACCAACGTCAAAACGGTACATCTGTGTACCAGTCCACTTTCGGCCCAGGTTCGCTCTCCTATCCTCATCACCCGCACCCCCCTTCTCACCCTCACCACCCAGTTCCTCAACCCAACTACCATCAGCTTACCCATGCCTACCCAGCCGGCCCTTCTGCCGCTCACGATGCTCGCGATGAGAGACAGCTCAGATACTGTGATGGCTGGGCCTCGTCGGGCTCTCACCGCGCAGGCCGTGCTGCCGAAGCATCTCATGATTGGTCAGCCTGGCATCACGCCGCAGCAGCCGCCCGCGGCTCAGTCGCCTTTGCGCCTCAGCGCGATCAGATGTACGCAAGCCAGCCTATGCATGACTCGCATCGCCACTTGGTGGACGCCACCCTCGATGCTTCGGCTGCCTGGGTACCGCCACACAGCAACGCTGCTCCTTCCCAGCCGCACGGTTGGGATCACGCCTCGCATTACCCTCAGCATTCATATGCGGATGATTGTCATGCCCACGCTGGCTATCGCGACGTGGTTGCCCACAGCCGCTCGCGGCAAGAGTATTTGGATCACCCTGCCCATTTTGCCAGATCACATGACCACTCGCATGAATATGCCGAGCGTGCCAGGGACGAGCGTCACAGCCACAGTCAGATGCGCTCGGCTTACCCGGATGCATCGCAAGACCGTGCTGACAACGCTCAAATTCACTCTGAGGCAACACATTGGCATGCGCAGCCGAACGCCCATCAAGGCATGAAGAACGAAGCTGATGCCTGTGCCGCCGAGCAACGCGACGGCGCACCCGCCGAGGGTGCCACCGATCAAGCTGCTCCTGCTCCTGCACCTTGCTCTCCTGGCTCTCTCGAAAAGTCGGCCTTACCCATCGCTGCGATAGGCGCCCAGCTCATCTGGAACGCTTGCGCGGCTCTCTTTGATCCCGAGCTGTTGGTCGAAGCCCACGAGACAGTCGACGAAGCTATGGACGAGTGCGACGATGCCACATCACCTGGTGCTGCGTCGATGCCTTCTTCTTCGTCCACGCCTTCGCTCAACACCCCTGACATCTCGCCGTGGTCCTCAACCGTGCTCGATCGTACTGCTACCAACGCTGCCTCTTCTGGTGAGTGGAACGCATTCCGCTCGCCTTTTGGCCCCGATCGTCTGCCCCAGCTGCGCCCACAGGCCCACTCATTCACTTTTGGCAGCGACCATGCTTCGTCCCACCACGATTTGCACCGCATGGCTGTCGGCGCTGAGCGGGCCCGCTCGGCACGCGCTCGAGACGTTTTGCCTGGCAAACGCTCGCGTCAGGGCTCTGGCCATTCAGATGCCGCCACCAACCACAGTTCCGGCGCAAGTACGGCGAGCAGCTCCGAGCCGGGCACTCCGGCTTCGCTCACACACGCCAGCCCCGCTCTCAGCTCCACCATCTCGGCTCATTCCATCGACACGGCGCACAGCCCACACCGCGCCAGCCTCGGCATGACGCTTCAAGGCTCGCGATCCGATTCGGCCATCCGTTCGCATCGCAACTCTTCCAAGACTTCGCCAACACTAGGCTCGTCCAAGTGGTCCGGAAGGATCCGCGATAATGTGCTCGCAGTGCTACGCCTCGTCTCGCCCGACTGGCGATGGAGCAACAACGACCATCTCTTTGTATCTTTGAGCGAGACTCTGCCCACTGCCACTGCCACCGCCACCAAGCCAAGCCACAGTCAAAGCCAAGGTCGATCCGGCGGTCGTGATTCTGTGACAAGCATCGTGACCTCGTACGCCAACGAGCCCAGCCCTGCTTTCCGAAGGTTTGTCCACCAGGTTCTTGCTCAGACGCTGCTTTCGCCCCCCGCTTTTCTCCTTGGCATTCTCAATGCGCTCAGGCTGCTCGTCACGGCTCAACTCCCAGATGGCTCCGTGGACGCTGTCGTGCTTGAACTGTTCGCGCAGCCTACCTCTGCTGCGCCGTTTAAGCTGTTCACTCTAGGTATGATGATTGCCAACAAGCATCTCGACGACAACACGTTCCTCAACAAGACCTGGAACGAGGTCACCGGTATTCCGCTCGCCGAGCTCAACCAAACCGAGGCGTGGTTCTTGAAAAAGTGTAACTACGAGGTCAACGTTCCCGACGAGACGTGGATTGGCTTCCTCCACCGCCTTCAGTCTTGGGAGGAGAAGCGTTCGAGTCGAGGCATGCACCGAGATCAAGATTCATCCAAGCGTCTCTTGCTCGTTCTCGACGAGGCTCTGAGCCACTTTGACGCCATTCCAGCCTTGCAGCTGGATGGCGAGGTGATCGCAAAGCCAACGTCGCCCATGGACATGTGGACCGAGTCGCATCATCGTGCTGGCTCGCTTGCATTGGCTGATGATGTCGATGATCAAATTTGCCACTCGGCGCCTGCTATGGGTGTGCTGCCATCTCGCCAAGACTTGCGTGCAGCATCACACAAGCCGAGACACGTTTGCCGTGCCAGCCTGCCAATGGAAACACCTCCGGCAACCGTGCTCGGGCCCAGTTTGGACTTTGTTGTAGCAGGCGGTCAGCCGTTCAAGGACATTAGTCCTTTGAGCGAGTCTGGCAGGAGTCAGAACGGCGCCATGCCGGCCCCACTCATGCCTTCGGCGCTGTTGCATAGCTCGCGCTCGCTCTTCCACCACGGTGGAGGCATGTTTGGACCTTTGGCGACGTCGAGCTGATCCCCTTTCGATGGCGTGGTCATTCTCGTATGGCTACCTCGCCTTTTTCTCTGTTTGTAGATACGCGCCCGGCGGGTTTCTTTGCTCCAGTCGCCAGCAGCTTTTCTCCCTGGTCGATTTCGTTTGCTCCTTTTTATTTTTACAAAACACACACACACATACCACATGTCTCTCTCTCTCTCTGTCTCTCTTTGTTTTCTTTTCTTTTCTTTTTTTTTGTTTTTTTTCCTCGATCGTTCTGGTCTTGAGGCGCATCCTCATGCTTAGTGCTTGCACACAAGAAATTGACCGTGGCTTTGCTTCATCAGAAGCATCGACAAAGAAACCAGGCTCTTGTTTGATGTGTTTGTTTGAACCGATCAGTTGCAATGAGCTGAGAGGCCACAAGGGCAATGGTAAGCGTTGCTGAACGAAGCTTGGGTCTACAGTTGAAGGCTGATCAAACCAGTACAAGTCACGCATGAACTGGGGGAATGTCTGTTGCACACTGTTGCACAGAGTACTGAACAAGTGGGCAAGCAGGAGACAAGGGTTGTGTATGGATACATGGTAGGTTGAGTGCTGATTTAATTGTTGCTCTTCTGGGAAGCGTTAACGAGCGAGTCGAGGTTATTGAGCATGGCGGTGGTCGATTTGGTAGGGGACGCGGGCGAGGAAGCGTTGGACTGGACGTGGGTGTGGGTTGGGGACGCCGATTGACGACCGAGACGACGCTGTTTCTGAACGTCCGACTTTCGACCAGAGGAGTGTAAGGCGTTGAGTAAGGACAACCTCTTTGCATCTGCAGCGCCGATGCTGCCCAAAGCACGTCGCACTGGTTTGGTGGGATCGTGCACCGTCTGACCGACGTACTGAGCGCTTCCAATCGGAGCAACTTGGTTAACGGGCTTACCCTGCGCATCCTGCTTGACCAGTTCCAGGTTGGATCGGAGGTAGCCGACGTCGTTTCGAGGCGCGAGCATGTCCCTGTGCATGCCGCTGGCCAAGTTCAGGCTCGAGGTACGGTAGGCGTCGACGATCCGGAAGAGCGCCGTACCTCGTTGCGGCTCCTGTCGACTCCAATCGATCGTTGCCGGCGCTTGGCTGCGCAGCGGGGCGTGCAAGTAACTCACGTGGCCTCCGATCAACACGGATCGACCATCGGCGATCTTGGCGTAGCGTCGCAGATCGCGGTCGCTCTTGGATGACACTTCGTGCACGACCCTACCCTGCACCGGCTCGGCAAGCATGCTGGCGTAGATGGCATCGGGTTGTGAGTACTGCAGGCCAGCGTGTGGATGCATCGTGTTGGGCTGCGATCGACCGGGCAGAGCTGACGACTGCGCCTTGCTCGATTCGCGCAACGTCTTGTCTTGCAACACCCGGAAAGCATCGCGTGTAGCATCGACGTCGCGCGACTGTTCTAGCATGTCGATCTCTGCCAATGACATTTTGTCCAGCTCTGCTTCCGGATTCACCTCAGGCAGAGGTTCTTTACTGGCTCCTCGTCTCTCGGCGTCTTCCTGCGCCTTGACCGCAGCCGCATACTCCCTCTCTTGTCGCTTACGGATCAAACCGAGCAATCGAGCCTTTTCCTTGTTGCTGAAAAACTTTTTCCATGTTCCTCGCTCGCTTCGGATCTTGTCAACAAACTTTTCGAAATGCTTGTCCGACAATGCGTTGTAGTTGGTCATCATTCGTGCACGCGTTGTAAACTTTTGCGCGTCGAAACCAAATGCTCGAGAGCCCGACTGTTCACCCATGTAGTCCAGGCCTTTGTACGCCGGGTCGGCAGCTCCACGTGCAGCGTGATGCTTCATGATGCTTCTCCATTGGTTGTTGTACAGCCTCGCTTGGCGGTCCTTTGCGTCTTCACGCGCTTCTTGCTCGGGAGTGAGTTCAATCGGTCCCGGGATGTCTGAGGGGAAATATCGCTCGGTGGACTTGAGAAACGTCGTGGCGGGTAGAGGGCCGTATGCTCCAGGCTCGGTGTATGTGTGACCGCCCGATTCGGGCTTGACGACGTGCAGTTTCGTGTCGGCTTCGGCCCAACGTTTGACAAACAGCGTTTCCTTTTCACGTTCCTTCCACGTGGTCTGGCCTTCGGCGGAATCGAGCTGCGACACGTCGATGTAACGCAGTGCACCGGGATAGGCAGCCGAGCCGGACGACGAGCCAAAGATCGATGCCGAAGAAGAGGGAAGCGGACGCTTCATGCCCCATTCTCCTCGAGCCGCATAGGCCGGTGGTGCGGTGTAGACTTGAGGGATCGCAGGGTCGAAGCTCGAGATGCGCGCCTGACGAAGCAGTTTCGAGAAATGCGTGGGCGCCGTAGCGGCGGTGTTGGCTGTCATGGTTCGTAGCAGATGCCTCGACGAAGCTGTTGCGGAGCAGCGGAGCAGGATGCGTTGCGGGCGGGATGGTAATGGAAGAAAAGTTGGTTTTGCGTTACCTGGAACGAGCTGCTTTGCTTGCTTGGGTGGGTGGTTGCTTGCTTAGTTGCTTAGTTGCTTGGTTGCTTGGTTGCTTGGTTGCTTTCTTTTTCTTCTAGAGCTTGCCCGTCCCGTCACAGCTTGACTCTGCTTAGTGAGTTGTGTGAGTTGTCAAGAGGCTCTTGTTTCTCCAATTTCTTCCGCTTCACGTGTGCGTATTTCTTACCGTGCGATAGTATCTTTTTTTTTCTGGTTCTTTTTCTTGAATGGCGGTGGGCGTGCCTGTCACACGTCAAATCACGAATCTCTCAACACGAAACGTTGCAGATTCAGAAGCTTCACGATTCACGATTTTGGTGTTTCTGGTGCAACGTTTGCTCCTTGGATTCCTTTGTCGATCATCGCTATCGGCCCTCAACATATTTTGTTTCAGACCATGTCGAGCATCACACTTCAGTCTTACGCATCGCGTGCGGCCAAGCAGCCGAACCCGGCGGCGAAAGCGCTACTGGAATGCATGGAGCGCAAGCAAACCAACCTCTGCGTCTCGATCGACGTCACTAACAAGCAAGACCTGCTCGACGTGTGCGAGGCGGTCGGTCGCAACGTTTGCCTTGTAAAGACGCACATTGATATTGTCGAGGATTTCGACATGGACCTGGTGCATCAGCTGACTCAGCTCAGCGAGAAACACGACTTTCTGATCTTCGAGGATCGAAAGTTTGCCGATATCGGTAAGTCACTCTTCGATCCTGTTGTCTAGCTGCGCAGAGGTGGGAGCTGAACAGAACGATTTGGCATACTTTTTCACTCTTTGGCCGTTGATATACCAGGCAACACCGTCAGCTTGCAATACTCTGCCGGAGTGCACAAGATCGCCTCGTGGTCGCATATCACCAATGCACACCTTGTTCCTGGTCCAAGCGTGATTTCTGGTCTCGCCAAAGTCGGCCAACCGCTCGGACGCGGACTCTTGCTGCTGGCAGAGATGAGCTCGGAAGGCGCTCTCACCAAGGGCGACTACACGCAAGCATGCGTCGACGAGGCGCACAAGGACACCACCGGATTCGTGTGCGGCTTCATCGCCATGTCGCGCGTCGACGAAAGGGAGCGTGCCAACACGCATCGCGATCTGCTCATCTTGACGCCTGGTGTCGGGCTGGATGTCAAGGGAGACGGCTTGGGTCAGCAGTACCGTACCCCCGACCAGGTGATTCGCGAAAGTGGATGTGACGTCATCATTGTCGGCCGCGGAATCTACGGTGCGTTGACCACCGAGGAGGGTAAGGCGGATAAGAAGGCGGCGTTTGCCAAAGTCAGCGAGCAAGGCGAGAGGTATAAAACCGCGGGTTGGGACGCCTATCTGAAACGTATTGGTCAGAAGTAGTCGATCGTGATCGTGTTGAATTGTAACGAAAAGCTTTTCCTTGATTTGTTTCTTGGATCGGCTCAGTCTGACATCGGTGATGGACGCATCTCTGGCATGACAGAGAAAGACACCGCGGCGTCGATCAGGATTGTCCCTAGAAGACGGTATCCGTCATGCACCGGCGGAAAGCAATCGTGAATGTGCCCTACGACAAGATTTCAGCTCGACATAGAGTATCTTGAGCCAAGTCACGAGTGCAAGTGAGCTGAGCGCCCAAAGAAAAACCAAAATCAGAAACACAACTAAGCCACGAGGCCCGGATATTCACGATGCACGATTCGTCGTGATTCACGAATCATGATTGATTAGAAATCGTGAATCGTGAATGGCGCCGGCACACAACGACGTTGTGGGTGATAGTTACGAATCACAAGTCGCGAGTGTATTTGCGAGTTGAAGCCTTCGGTGCCTGTCAAGAAGGAACGTGAAACGAAAGGGTTCATTCAGGTGGCGAAATTTACAGATTCGTGATTCGTGATTGTGAATCGTGAATCGTGAATGCTTCCCCACATGTGACGTTGCATCGGTCTGAACAACACCACGCTCTTTACGGCCGTCTCTTCAACCGCGTGTGCAAAGATCTGCTTTCAGCCACGATTCTCTTCGCCACCCGAGCTCAGACACCCTGGCGCATTGTCGCAGCAACCAAAGCGATGTCGGCCAGCAACGGTTCGGCTCGCTGTTCACGTCGCAAGCTGTTTGCACCTACACCAATTGGCACCAGTACGAGCAGCAGGACAAGCAGCCACACCGCCTCCGTCGCTGCCACCTCTGAGCATGACAGTAGCCTACGAACGCCGAGTCTCGTCAACGGTGTCGAATCAGACGCAGCGCTAGCAGCATCCATGTCGGCATCCGAAGTACGTCGTTCGTACTCTCTACGTCGTCGTACGCGCACTGCTTCTACCAGCTCGACAAGCACTCATACTCACAATGCTACACAGAGCAAGTCCAAACGAACATCCGCCAAGCGGTCTCGAGCAGCTCTTTCATCTTGCACAGCCTCGGAAGAGGAAAGTGATTCAGCTGCCGGTTCAGACTTCTGCCAGGACGCAGCCAACGATACGTCTGATCACGATAGCGATGTATTTGGCGATGATTCGACTACGAACCGCAAGAATGCGCGAGCCAGCACATCGCGCAAGACGTCTCGAAAGATCAAGGCGGACGACGAGAAGGAATCAAGTCCGAAGCAGCAGCAGCAGCAGCGTCGAGCGAGCAAGTCGGTATCTTTGTCACCCAAGAAGCGCGCAGCCTCATCGCCGTTTTCGATCTCGCCGCGAAAAGTGAGCAAGAAAGCGTGGAAAGTGAACCTGGAAGCGCACGAAGCGCATCCCGCACCCTTGCACTGGGAGGAGGTGTACGCGCTTCTTGCCAAACAACGCACGCGCATTGTCGCACCCGTCGACACGATGGGCTGCGAGGAGAATGGCCGACAGCACCGACGAGCCGACGCGCATCGCGCACGCGAATCGCCCGAGGCGTCCGCAAAGCGAGAAAGACTAGCAACCCTCGTATCGCTCATGCTGTCGTCTCAGACCAAAGATCCCGTCACCGCCGAAGCCGTGTACAACCTGCAGCGAACATTACCCAACGGCTTGTGCTTGCAGTCGTTACTAGACGCGGATAACGAGATGATCTCGCAATGCATCTCCAAGGTAGGCTTTTGGCGCAGGAAGACAGGGTATCTGAAGAGTGCAGCTAGGATTTTAGCCGATGATTTTCAAGGCGATGTTCCAAGGACAGTGGATGAGCTGGTGAGCCTGCCTGGCGTAGGCCCCAAAATGGCGTTTTTGGCTCTGAGCAGCATGGGCATCCAAGTGGGCATCGGCGTCGATACCCACGTTCATCGCCTAACCAACCGGCTCGGCTGGCACAAGACCAAGACGCCCGAAGAGACCAGGCTCAACCTCCAATCTTGGCTACCCACCCAATTGCACGCTAACATCAACCGACTACTCGTCGGCTTTGGCCAGGTCATCTGCGTCCCAGTCGGCCCGAGGTGTGATCTATGCGATGTAGGCCGAGCCGGTCTCTGCCCAAGCTTCCGGAAAGTTGACCCGAAGAGTATCGAGAAACGCGTCAAAGTCGAGATGCTTGCTAGCGACCATGCCGGCGTGGCGCTGCACCACAATTCGGTCAAGCTCAAGAGCGAAAGTGAGCACACTGCTGAGGCGAGGCTCAAAGTCGAGCTCCAAGTGGACGATCCACATAACACACACATCCTGCAGGTGGCAGATCTGATCAAGCCACAAGTCGACCAACAGCAAATAGCGTCGATCAGCATCAAGCAAGAAGACGACACCGACACTGTGTCGGTAGACAAAGCCTTGGATTGGTAGCCCTGTCCTTCTGTCTGATCAATTCTCACAAGCCCAACTCATTGTCTCAACATTCGTGACTCACGACCGCACATCCATTTCAACATTCTCTGCGTTGACTTGACGTGATCTGAATCTTGCAATCGGACTGACTTCGGGCTTTGATCAACAATTCTGAGCTTCAACCACAATTCCCGCTGCGACCGTTTCACCGTTCATGCGCATCAACACCCTCGCCATCTCCTTGTTGGTCTTGGCATCTTCCAGCGGGATCCCACTACTCTGGCCTGCTTGACCACCCGCCTTGACTGTCACCTTGACCATGGCCGTGCACCCCTTTGTCAGCACTCTTGGTTTGGCCTTTGTGACGCTACCCGTGGTCTTATCAAGTATTGAGACGAGTTCCGTCAGCGTAGCCGCGATGTTGGCGCTGTGGTGAAAGAGTTCGATGCTGGTCCCGGCGACGAGCGGGTACGTGGGCTCGAACACGAGAATTTGAGCGAGGAACGAGCTGCAAAGAGCGATGGGCGCCGAGGGTGAGCAGAGCACCGCTCCCACCGAGATCTGAATCTGATCGATACCGGAGAGGTACACAGTGGCATTGGCTCCTGCCACCGCCCAAGGTACCGATTCGGTGTCGACTTCGATCGCTCGTACAATGCCCGACTCGTCTCCTGGTACAGGCCGGACACGATCACCAATCTGTACGATGCCAGACACCACTCGTCCAGAGACAGCTACGCCTGACGCGATCGCCGTCTGGCCCTTGAACACATTCGTCACCGGTAATCGGAGCGGCGAATCCAGCTGCCGTGCTGGCGGCTCAAGTTCATCCAGAAGCTCGACCAGTGTAGGTCCGCTATACCAAGCCGACAATGCACCTCCCCTCTCCCTCACCGCCAGGTTCTCGCCAACGGAACCACCGCAAGGCACAAACCTCAACTTAGCCGCATCGAACCCGCACGACATCAAGAACGGCTTGACCTTGCCGACAATTTCGTCGTATCGCTCTTGGCTGTATCCAACCGCATCGAGCTTGTTGACGACCACCACGAGCTGTTGGACGCCCAGGCTGCGTACCAACAGCGCATGCTCCCGCGTCTGACCATTTGGCCCAAATCCAGCTTCAAAGGCGCCTTGGATCGAGTCGACCACTAGTAGCGCCGAATCCGCCTGCGCTGCACCAGAGATCATGTTGGGAATAAAGTCGCGATGTCCAGGAGCATCGAGGAGCGTGAAAGTGCGATGTTGGGTTGAAAAGTGGTCTTGCGCAATGTCGATGGTGACGCCACGTTCGCGTTCTTCTTCGGAAGAGTCAAGCGCCCAGGCGTATGCAAAGCTGCCTTTGCCGATCTTTTGAGATGCCCTCTCGTTGGTCGAGTATTCGCGTTGAGACAGCGAGCCGAGCTCCAACAGCATGCGACCCATCAGTGTCGACTTTCCCGCATCGACGTGGCCTGAAGTAGCAAAGATCCGCAGTGGTCAGCCCCATTTCAAACCGGCATGTGGGCGGCAAAGATGCCTTTGCGATTTTGGTACTCACCTACTACCACCAAGCTGAGCTCGGCCTTGCCTTCCCGCTCGCGCTTGCGATACTCTTCTATGATGCGTTCGTGTGCAATCCCCATCGGCGTCGAAACCGCACTTGGTGCAGCTGATCCTGCAGATGAGGCAGCCTTGCTGCTGGAGCCCCCATGAATCTCGAGCGATTCGATCTCGTTTCGAAGTTGGCTCACCGTTGTTCCGACTGGCTTTCCACCTGCTGCTTTGGCAGCCTGACTGACCGCTGCTTTTCGATGCAGTGGTGTCGAGGTGCCAGATGCTGGAGCTGATGCATTTGCTGCTGCTGCTTTCTTGGCGGCTGTGAGGGTAAAGAGACATGGATGTGGTATGGTAGAACAGGGTCAGAAATTATTGACGAAAACGAACAGGAGCACGCAGTTTGCTGATTCGAGGACGAAGCTTTATTTTGCACCGAGCCTGGTACCTTCTCGTGCTTGCATCACGATATCGTCCGGACTTGGGCCAGCAAATGCCTTCTTGACCGTCTCGATCTCAAGCCCAGATCCCTCATCTGCGCCTTGAACGTAGAGAGTGAACGGCGATCTTCCGGGTACCCTCCTGAGAAGCGATAGTGGGGCAACCAGCTGATCAACTGCATCCTTGGACGAGCCAGCTATCGCGCTGACGGACACTAAACCAATCGCAGACGGGGTTTTCGATTCCTGAGCGTGATCCGGGGCAGGGAAGAGGGACGAGATGGGCAAGTCGGATCCAAAACAGGTCTGTGGACGAGATCGAGCTTCTTCCTCTGCCGCCTGCGTCGCTGCTGCTTCCTTCGCTTCTGGCGTCGCAGCCTGACGCTGTTGCTTGTTAGCGAGCATGCGCTGTTGCAGCTTGGAGAGAGGCTTAGCTGGCGCATCTGATGCTCCGATTGATGAGCCGCTTGTCTGCAAAGCAGGTGGTACAATAACGTTTGCTGCAGATACACCGGTTCCAGTCCGCGCCGCAGCTAAAGCAGCGAGCTTACTTGTGCGACCGGAGGAAGCTGTAGAAGCAGAGACAGGCGCAGGCGTAGCGCTTGGAGAATGGCCAGATGGTGACGAAGTGGAAGCAGGTGATAATGGTCGTTCTCGAGTGCCAGCATGCAGAGGAACATTGTCTGCTGAACGCTTCGCACTCGACCGAGCTGCTAAAGCCGAGAGCTTGGACACAGCCTTCGAGGGCGCGGGAGGGGCATTCGACGATGGGAGCGACGATGATTGAGAGTCTTGGACAAAGTTGGGGGCCAGACCTGCAAGATTCCGTTTTGCCATGCCAGCACGACCGCCCGTAGCTAGGCCACGAAGGCCTTGCGCCTTGCCTTGGGGCATTCCTCGACCAGCGCGGATCTCGGCACGCCGGTCTCTCTGCAAGGACAACTGCTTGAAAGCCTTTATTGTCGGCTCGTCTTCGTCATTCATCTGCATCTCGCCGCTTTCTGTGACGGTGCAGTAAAGGCGTTCGTGACAGAAGGTTCAGATTCTTGCTCGCCAACCTGGATCCGACTTGTGCATCTACCTGCCCGGCCCCGCCCAGCATCCGCGATCATCGGGTCACCTTCGAAATAGGTCCAAGCTAGTCATTGAAAGTGGAAAGGGCCGCGTCGAGTCGAGCCGAGCCGAGCCGAGCTAGGCTGATGAAGAGTGAACTCACCTTGTTTCTGACGATCTTTTTCTGCTTTTGCTTCTCTTCGGCTCTTTTCCTCGACGAGCTGTGTGACTGCCGAGTCGACGTCAAAGTAGGCGTCCCAGAGAACGTCCTTGATCTCACGTTCTGTAAAGCCGTTGGATACGGTAGGGCCGATCACTTCGAGAGTCTGAGCGTATGCTTCCATCATAGCATCGTGATCCTCTGGCGAAAGGTTGTCGTACGGATCCTCATCATAGTAGTCGTCTTCAGCCAGTTCCTCGTCGAGATCTAGATTACGAACGGCGCGATGTCGTGACATGTTGGTTCAGTTCTTTGTTTATGTTGTTCAGGCTGTGGTGGTGGGAAAGAGGACCGCTTTCAATACTAAGCCACAGCAACTCTGTGAATGTGATGGAACTTGTAAGTTGGTGCAGCTACTCTGTGATCTTGCTCATACGCCCTATGAAGCACGAAGGTGAGGTAATTCACGATTCGTGATTCTGATTCGTGATTGATTTGTGAAATCAAACGTGCTCGATTGGCTCGTCCGCAGCTGCACGCTTCCCCTCTTCACGCTTGAAATCACGAATACTCCAGCAAGACACAGCTTTTTTTTCAACTCAAGCTTTCATACAGTCTAACATTCTTTCCCAATCATCTCAAGTCACGAGTCGTGAATCAACGATCATGACTCTGAACTGTGAACCACGAACCGAAGCTTCTTACGCTGCAATCTCAAGCGTCGCTATGAACAACGCATTCACAATTGGTTCGCCTATCGAGCTGTCAAACTTGTGGGAGAGGTGAGGTGATCTGTGATGAGTGTATTGCAAGCCACATATCACTTGGCTTCTGGCAAGAACTTTTCCAACACGGCTGCTTCCATTTCCTCCTGTTGGGCGAGATCCTCTCTGGGTGGTTTGGCGGCGCGGAACTGCTTTGCGGTCTCGTGCCTGCGCTTGATGGCCTTTGTTATGAGCTTGGACACTTTTGAGACCTGGTTTCCCTTTTGCTTGGACGAGTACTGGAGTTCAGAGACAATGGAGCGCAGCACGGTCGAGGTGAGCGAATCCTTCGCCTTCATTGCTTCTTTGATACCGGACTTGACTTTTGCCAGTAACAATGCTTCCGAGTCCTCAGCACCGCTTGTCGCTGCTTCGCTAGATGAAAATCTTGACCAGCTTGGCTGAGCAGCTGTGAGTGTGGGCAAGATTGGGTTGTTGAGCTCAACTATCCGGCTTGGATCAGGACGAGTTTGGAGCCACAAACTTACTGGGTGCATTGCTTGTGCGCAAGCTGCCCGCCTCTAACGAGCGTGGCAGCTGTGTTCGTAGTGCATAATTGTTTCGGAGCGCTTGTCGGAGCAGCATCTTGTCGGGATTGCTACAGGTGCTTTCTGATGGTAGGTACGTTGGTGGCAAGATTCCTCGTGTTCAGCTTTCTTCCTCCTCCACTCCGCAATTTGCCGAGCACTCCTTTGCCCTTTTTTCCGCCATCTTTTTCTATCCTTTTTTCCTTTGCCCTTTTATCATACTTTTCTTCTCCTTTTACTCATCAATTACGAATTTCTGAACAATCACGAATCACGAATTCGTGATATTTAATTCGTGATTATGAATGCAGACTGCATCGAGTCCAGTCTGATAGTTGATTGAGAAAGCACAACCGCCATAGCATCCGTACGTTGCCTTTCATGTTACAAACTCAAATCATCCACAGCCAGTACACATGCAGTCGAGACCAAGGCACAATGGTGGTAGCAGAGATCGGGTATGTAAGGTAAGGTGAAACGTATAGATCTTCCACGTTTAGATGTTTATTCACTTGGACGAAAAGAACCAGCTGGATCGTGCCTTGGGAGAATTTTCACCTAGCGATGATCCGGCTCCGGCGACACTGCCGCCAAACACCGCTTGCCTCGCTGCAACAGAGCCTGGCTGAGGCCCAGACGTTGGTCCTCCTCCACGCAACGGTTTGGCGATGCGGCCAAAGCCGCCCAGAGGCCCT
The DNA here is from genome assembly GCF_000328475.2 of Mycosarcoma maydis. Classification (NCBI taxonomy): domain Eukaryota; kingdom Fungi; phylum Basidiomycota; class Ustilaginomycetes; order Ustilaginales; genus Mycosarcoma; species Mycosarcoma maydis. Next base: position 383,916 of record NC_026489.1, read on the forward strand.
GGCGCAGCACTTCCGGCAACCGACGCGCGCATCTGGTTGGCGTGATGCAGACGCTCCTTTACGGCCTGCAGCTGCTCCTCAAACTTGCGGTTCTGCAGCATGAGCTTATCCTGGCTGTCCATCAGGTGCTGTTCCAGCGCTTGAATGCGTTCGTTTCTCGCCAACAGCTTCCTCTCTGCGATCGAGACTTCCTTCTTGAGGCTACTGTTCTGCTCCACCAGCTGCTTTTGCACATTGGTGAGCTGCTCCAAGTTGCGCTCCAAAAACGCCATCTTTTTCTGCTGTGCCTTCGAGTTGCTGTTGCGCACGACATTGTTGTACTGCTCGCGCGACTCATCGAGCGAGATTTCGAGCTCAACCACCTTTTCGCATCGGTTCTGGAGGTCGCGCATCAACGACTTCTTCATCGTGTCGAACTCCGAGAGCTGCGCTGCCATCGTCTTGCGCACACGCTCCAATTCTCGCGCCGATTCGGCCAGGTTACGTCCACCCTCGACGCCGGCAGTGGTGACGGCAAACGCGCGCTTGAGCTCTTCATTGGTGCTCTTGAGGTTGTCGTTGTTCGAAGTCAGAATCGCGATCTCCTTGGCTTTGAACTCTATCTGGCGCTTCAGATCGTTGATCTCGCTCGTTTGTGCATCTCGCTTGGACGCATACTGCAACTCAAGCTTGGCCTTGAGATCCTGGATGGTGACGTCGACGTTGACATGGTTGGCCTCCTCGGCTTTGATCGACTTGTCAAGCAGCTCCTCGTACTCAGCCTCGAGCGTAGCAAATCGGCTTTCGAGCTCCTGTCGCCTTTGATGCAGTAGCTCGTTCTCCTCATGCGCCTGGCGCACGCGCTCGCTCTGTTCTCGCAGCAGACTCTGCGACTCGAGAAGCTGCTCGCGTAGTGTTGAGAGATCGTCAGCAGAGAGGGCGCCAGAGCCTGTGCTACCAGCAGTCTCGAGCTTGCTCAGCGTCTCGCGGATCTGTTCTTCCTTCTCAGAGACGATGCCCTGGTTGAAGTCGGCCATCATCTGTGCCATGCGCTCGGCCTTCTTGCGCTCCTTACCCTCCTGCGATGGGTCCTTGACGGTCTTGGCAGTGTCGGCAAGCGACTTGCGCAGCTCCTCAAGTTCTGCAGACAGGTCCTTGTTCTGCTCCTTGAGGATGTCGAGCGTGATGGTGGCATCTTTGTGCTCGTAAGTGACACGCTCGAGTTGAAGCTTGATCTCGTTGATCTCGGAAGTCATGCTCTTGTTGTCCTTGGAGAGCGTCGCCTCTTGCTCGCGGTAGAAAGCAAGCTCCTGTGTAGCCTCACGCAGTGCACTCTCTGCCGACTTGAGTGCGACCTCCTTTTCGGCGATCTGATCGCTGAGCTCGTTCTCCCTGCGCAGGAAGTCATCGCGCTCGTCCTTGTCGATGGAGACGGCCGATGGCGTCTCGGGCCGAGAGGCAAGCTCGCGAAGGTTCTCGACGGCTGGTGTGAGGGGACGCGATTGACTTTGAGTGGCAGCCAAGGTGGGAGTGGCAGCGATGGGTGCGCCTTGACCGACGACAACCTTGCTTGCGTCGGCCCATTCGGACTCGGGCACCTTGCCACCTGAACGCCATACCTTGAGCTCGGCTTCAAGATTGGCAATGTATTGCTGGTATCGCTCGTTGTCGGCTTTGGCCTTTTTGAGCAACGTCTTGAGCTCGGACGGGGAGAGCTCGGCGTTGACGCGCGCCTTGTTCTTGATGCTCTTGGCTCGAACACCGAAGCGCAGTGTAGACAGCGTCTCATCGGCATTGTAGACGCATGGCGAGGCATTGACGATGAGCGTTGTGCGCGAGTTACCTCCGAGCGATTCTTGGAGAATACGGGTGAGTTTGGAATCACGATAAGGGATGTGGGAAGACTTGCCGTCGGTGAGTGCATTGATAACCATTCCAAGCGCTGACAGACTCTTGTTGATTTTTTTGGCTTCTTCAAGCGTCTGTCCACTTGCGCCTGTCTTGCCAACCTTTTCGGAACCTGCCAAGTCGACAAGATACAAATTACCAGTTTTTGCGCTGCCGGTCTCGGTGTTTCGCTGCTGGATGGTGATGAGGAAGATGGAGTGCGATCGCGAAGATTCGGCGTTCATGTTGGTAGAAGAAACAGCACGGGCGAGACCACCTTGACGCATGATCTCGTAGACGTCGGCCTGACCACCGACGTAAAAGTCGGAGAGACCCTTGACGTAGACGCCTCTGTTCTTTTCCTCATGGACCTGCAGATTGTCGTTCTGAGGAGCGAGCAGGTCGCGAATTTTTTCCATGTAGATTTCCATATATGACACCTTGACAAGATATTCGAGATGCGGTGGACTTGCCATGATGTTTTCAAAGATCTGTTCGGTGATGCGCGGGATGATACCTTTGAGGTTGTCGTTGTCAATATCGGAGCCCATCATGGTGAATGTCTTACCGGAACCGGTTTGACCATAGGCAAAGATGGTTCCGTTGTAGCCATTGAGGACGTCCTCGACCGTTTCTTTGATGCCGAACTCAAAGACGTCGCGTTGCATGGTGTTCATGGGAAAGACCTTGTCGAAGACGAAGCCGCCTGCTTCAGGACCCGATGTGGAAACGCCACGGGTCAACTTGACCAGGGAGCCGTCATCGCTAAAGTCGACGACAATGTCGCTACCCTCCCGCTGCTCGATGGCGTTGGGAGGGCGAAAACGACAGACGACCTTGATGTTGTTGGACATGACGACTTGGCGGTGTAAGTGTGCTGAGAATTGCTTGCTCGAGGTGGTGCGATCCAGCACGGTGAGAAAAAGTGCGCGCTAGTGGGCCATGTAAGCGCTCCAGACTAAGCGTGTCGACTGCAAGACCGAATCGACCAATGCTTGCCCGCTCGAGAAATGCCTGCTGAAGCCGTAGCGGCGCCGAGTACGAGAAGCTGAAGCTGTGTATGAAGGTGACGAGGGAGGCAACAAAGCAAAGGTGCGGATGTGTTGGGAAACCAAGAAACAAAAGACGGAGCTGACTGGTTTTCAGGTTCGGGCTGGCAGTGAAAGTCAAAGCAGCAAGGCACAGAGCCACGAGCTGGCGGGGCGTGCGAGGCTTTGTGCTTACCGTGCGTCCATGGTGAGTGAGCGTGTGTGTGCAGTCGTGAGTGTTTAAGTGCGTGAGTGTGTGTTGGTCTCTCTTGCTGTGCGCGTCCCTCTTTCGCGGTTGAGCTGCAGAGACAGCTGAGAGTAACATTCGTGATTCACAATTTCGGCCATGAGCCCACAGCCCACAGCCATCTGATTTCCCTTTTTCAGCATTTCACGATATTCGTGTTTCTAACTTTCGTGATTTCTCAGACGATTCACGATTCTGAAATGATCTGTCAGATGTGTGAGTTCTCTTCACGCTTGTCTCACGTATTTCACGATTATTTACGATTTTGTGTATCACCGATACCCGATAGGCGATACGCAGTATATTCTACTTTTTTGTGTGAGAATTCCAGGTCGAACATGGCTCCGCAGATTTCACTCACGACTTTCCATGTTCACGGTCCACAGTCGTTAGTCGTGAGAAGTGTGAGTTTCATGGTTCATGCGTGGTGCTTTCAGCGCTGAACGTGTCGCGTGAGCGTCAGGTGTTGGTTGGTCTTTGAGGTTTATTAAAGAGTTGTGAGTGTGAATCATGAATCGTGAATGCTGTCACAAGGCACAGAGTCGAGTGGGACAGTCGGACTTCCTCCACAAAGCACACTACGCCTGCAGTGAGGTCGTTGCGTTCACATCCCTCGGATTGTTCGCTTTGCTCCCTTGCTTTGACTGCGCTCAGCCACTGACACCTTTTTGCACATCCACAACCACATCCAAGTCGGCGTCGACGCACAGACAACGCTTGGCCAGCATCGAAAGGCAGCTCGATTGCCCTTGACAGGATACAAATATAGTGGCGTGCTTGACGAGCGTCCTCTCAACTTTTCTTTCCACATAACCCTCAGAGTTGACAGTATACCAGTTTCACAGATGTCGCATGCGAACCAAGATCCCATAGTTCAGTCCTTGTCGGCCGCGAGCATGCCAACGCCAGAAGCCGGTCCATCTCGTCTGGCGCCACCGTTCAGCCTTCAAAATGACAAACCTAACCCCGATCCATCTACTGCCAACATGGTTGGCTTTTCTGTCAAATATCACGGCACTTTCCTGTCAGTAAGGCTCGCTGAAGACGAGACATTGACAGACCTCAGAGCAATCCTGTTTTCGATGACAGATGTGCCGCCTGAAAGTCAAAAGCTGCTTGGCATGGTCAAAGGCAAGCAGCCCTGCGACGAGACGCAGCTCGGCTTAATTTCGTATGCTCCAGCCGCACTGCGAGCCCGTCGTAGCCCAACTCAGGCCGACAAGGTCACTACCGACACTGCCGTTGCTGCTGATCAGGCGTGTAAGATGACGGTGCAGTTCACGCTTCTCGGCACACCGGAAGCGGACCGCCTGAAAGAGCAGGTGATCGACAATATCGGGTCAAGCGACCAGGGAGATGCAGTGCAGGACCTCGACTATGTCGAGCTGACAAAGGCAGAACAGGCTGCGGTGGAAGCGCATCGTGACCCAAAGAACCTCGCCAAGCTCGAAAAGACCATCCGGCGCTTCTCTGACTTTCCGATCATCAACGCACCTCGACCGGGCAAGAAACTGCTGGTGCTGGATCTCGACTACTGCATCGCCGATACGAAACGGCTGCTAGACGCCAACTCACCCGCCTCGTTGGCCGCTCGACCAGGGCTGCACGAGCTGCTCAGAGCTGTCTATCCGTATTACGACATTTGCGTCTGGTCGCAGACGTCATGGCGCTGGCTGGAAATCAAGCTGGTGGAGCTCAACATGCTGGGCAATCCGGACTACAACATTTCGTTCGTGATTGATCGAACACCCATGTTCAAGATTCAATCAAAGCGAGGCACGCATGAAGTCAAGGCGCTCGAGTTCATCTGGCGCAGGTGGCCCGAGATGTACGGTTGTCACAACACGATCCACATTGACGATCTCGGCCGCAATTTTGCCATGAATCCACTCAACGGCCTCAAGATCAAGGCGTACAGAAATTCTCCCAACTTTGATACCGAGTTCGTCGCTCTGCGCAGGTATCTGTTACAGCTGGCACATCCAAGCGTCACCGACTTCACAAAGTATGAGCATATGAGCAACGCCTGGAAGCAGTTTCAGGGACCAGAAGTGTAAGCCTACGCCACCGATCGCGATTTGTGACTGTTCAGAATTACAGTACAAGCAAAACAAGTGAAGTGGGAAGATGAATTCGATCGAGCGTCCATCTATGCGTCTCGCCACGTAAGCGGAGAACCACTAAGCAATGTGTCGACTGCATACTGTGACACCAGAAGCCACTTTCTTGACCAGTCATCCATGCTGAGACTGTGAACCGGGTATGCTGCGCCGACCAGGCGAAACTCGGGGGTTCGGCCTGGGTTACACGTCGAGCCTGTGGGAGCACGACGTCGAATTGGCCATTCAACAATGCGCATTATTGACGTGGGCGCAAAGGCAGAGGTGGGTTTAGGTCCATCAGCACGATAGAATCACCGGCTGCTACGGCGCGAACCCACAAACCAGCGATGAACCTGCTCGGTCAAATGCGGAGAGCAAGCTGACGCCTTGTGTGGTGACTGTTCATGTACAAGCGTCAAGGTGAGTGAGAAAAGGTGCGACTAGTTAGTGCGCCGGTTCAGGGTCGTGCGCTTGGCGTGTCCTTTGTCGGTGTTTTGCCGAGGCAATTTGCGAGCAAGCGCAGCTGGCTGCTCAAAGCGTTTAAAAGGCGTCGTCCGAAACGCATTAAGTAGACTCAGACTTCCACGTTAAGATCTTCCGAAAGCCTCTTTGGATTATTAGAGAGACCAGCAGCGTATCTCCGATCTTGTGCTCCATTACTTGTCATTCTCACTCTTGTGTTGCATCGCGCTGCGCAACTCCTATTCTTTTCCCCACATCACAGTCACCAGCCTGTCGTCTTGGGAGAGCTTTGACACACGGTCCTACTGCGTCTCGAAACCGCTCAATCACTCTTCAATTGCATACCTCTTCTCAGCTTCGAGCTACCCGCGTTGGCTTTCACTGTTCTTCCTGGAAGATCTCAACGTGCAAATGAGCAGCCACAGCAACATGCACACGCTCGATATCCATTCTGCCACCACGGAAGAGATTCTCTCTCTCGAAAACATTCGCTCCGTCCTCATCCGACTCGAAGAAACCATCTGTTTCCAACTGATCGAAAGAGCACAGTTCGCACGTAATGCCAAATGCTACCTACCAGGAGGTTTCCCGCAACTCAAGGAACGAGAAGGCTGGAACAGCTCCTGGCTGGCATGGTTTTTGAAGGAGACAGAAAGCGTCCATGCCAAAGTTCGAAGGTTCGAGGCTCCCGATGAATACCCTTTTACAGACCCCAAGCTGCTTCCCAAACCCATCCTGGAACCAGTCACCTATCCAGAGCTGCTGTGGAAGCACTCGGTGAATGTCAACGATCAGATCCTCAAGTTTTACGTCGACTCGATCGTGCCGGAAATCACAAAGACGCTGGGAGAGGTAGGTAGTCACCGCAACTCTTCATCATCTTGATGCTCCGACCATGTGCTTTCTGTCTTGCTGATATTCCGAGATTTGCTCTTTTGATTTTTTTCTTGAATCTCTGATTGACAACGTAGAACGCCGATGATGGACATTACGGCTCTTCGGCCATCCGCGACATTGAGGTTTTGTCAGCTTTGAGTCGAAGGATTCATTTCGGTAAGTTCCTTTGGCGCAACCTTGTGAGATTCGTCGCCCCTCCTTTATCAGTCTTGTGACTGAACCTGTTGTCTTTTACCCTACTGCATTTGGTTCGGCTTTGGATGTTTATAGGAATGTTTGTCTCCGAATCCAAGTTCCGCGCCGAACCAGCTGCATTTATCCCGCACATTCTCAAGCCTAACCGCGAAGCGCTGGCGGCGCTCATCACGAAACCTGCGGTCGAAGCGGCACTGCTCGTGCGCTTAGCTGAAAAAGCCAAAGTGTATGGACAGGACATGGATCGTCCCGGCGCCAACGCGGAGGAACGTGATCAGGCACGCAAGATCGAGGTCGATACCGTGGTGAGGATCTACAAGACGTTCGTCATTCCGCTGACCAAGGAGGTCGAGGTGGACTACTTGCTGACCAGGCTGGATGGCGTGCCGGAAGAGCAAGTGCGAGAGATGTTGCAGAGCAACAAGTTTGTAAGCTAGAAGCTGAAGACGAGTCAAGAAAATAGAAAGAGGACTGCGTTGCGCGGTTGCTGTTGCAAACACAGAGCGTACAGAGTACAGCAAGATGACTGTGTTCTGCAAAGCGATGACAGCACCTCGGATCCACACGCCACTCGCAACGCTAGCCATGAATGTCGAGTGTCCAAGAGGCGGTACTTTTGTGCTGAGAAGAGCTAAAGGGCATACATATTACACAATCGAATCCTAGGCAACAATCAATCTAGCTCTGACCTTGATGCTGCTCAATGCTTCGGCGGTGGGTAGCCATAACCTTGTTGCTGCGGCGGACCGTAGCCGTACTGCTGCGGTTGTTGCTGATGATAAGCTTGATGACCGCCGAACCCACCGCCCGCGACCTGGGGCTGGAATCCACCGTCCTGGTCCGCTTGCCACTGGCAGATGTTGCAAAAGTAAATGTGTTTGCTCTTCATCGGGATCAACGGAATCCAGCACAGCTCGAACCATGTGCGCGCTTTCGCCTGCACCACTTGCGCGTTCTGGCATCGTGGACAGATGCGCGCCGATCCATCGCCTTCTTGCTTAATTTTCGTCGGGCACCCAAAGATGACCGGGATGAAGAAGCAAAAGTCCTATCGAGTCGTACCAGAATGCAGGAAACGAGGGAAAAGTCGGCAATGTCAGCGGGACCCTGTCTGAAGAAGATCAATTGGATGCTAGCCGACTGGGAAAGATGCTTACCATCTTGAAGTTTTCTACGTCGGTGCTTACCAACTACGAAAGGGAAGCTGGTGCGGCTTGCTCGTGCGCAAGTGTAGGTTGCTTGGTTCGGTTCGAGATTGTTGCACTCGGGATGCTGTCTGATGACGACGAAGCGGTCGTTGTTTGTAAAAAGATACCCGACGCGGGTATGTATGTGATACGAGGATGACAAGAGTGGCGATAGCTTGGATCAGCTTGATCGCACGCTCTCGAGCTTACGATCAAGCCCACCCACAGCATGCCGAACCACTGCCGTGGCTTTTAGTAGAACATCCAAACCTCCACACGTGCACAATTGAACCATTCTGTATCCATTCATTCACGATTCACAATTCACAATCCCTCTGCCTGATAAAAGCTCAACTGCCACTTTCCAGCGTAGCTTCGCTCGACCTTACTTTCAACCTCGACCTCACGTTCGGATGTTAGTGACACACAAATGAAGCTTGCTTTTGTCGGACGCTGGGGCGTGAGCTACAAGACAGATTCTGAGTGTCGTCGATGAAGCTGGTAGTGGGACCTCGGTTTTGCGACAAGACGGTCGGCAACTGTCTATGCGAGCTCGACTTCGTTCAATGACAAGTCCCATTCAAGGTTTGCGATGTTGTTATGGAACTTGCAGGCATTGAGCTTTTTGATGGTGTAGCTGAGCCTGGAAGGACGACTCTTCAAATTCCTTCACGACAGAAGGCCATGTTTGACGTCGTAGCAAGGAGGCAGGCACTGGTAACGCACTTCGTGGGCATACGGTGTGAGTAATTCAGCCACATCCTAATCACACATACTAGCCCGGCTCGTGCGAGAAGATCCTACTCTTCACAATGCTACCCTTAGGTAGTTCACTACTAGACACGAGGCGGAGGAGTCGAATCCCTGATTTTGACAGCTTCGGCCCATACAGGCGCTGTATCGTCTTGATCTTTTGCTCTCTTTCAGCATTGCATGCA